>NC_134405.1:122210214-122407714 GCF_038048845.1 Mixophyes fleayi
CCCCTTAATTATATTATAGGAGTGTGGTGCTGTTTTAGTAGTCAGTCCCCTCCCACCATCACGACCGTATGAATTTCCCACAGTAAACCCTTCTCTGCCCAGCTAGCAGAATGACAAATATCTTTGCCTGAAACGAAAAAATTAGTTTTAAGTGGAGTTCACCGAGTTAAATTGAATGACGTTCAAATTCTGTAATGGCCCCAAAAGGCACTCATCTATTCTTACTGCTCAGGCTGTTAAGACCGTGTTGATGCCGCTCTCTAAACATCTCTGCATTCATGCGAGTAGTAAAATGTAATAGAAGTACAATGAGGTTACAGCCAAAGGGGTCACTTGCGAATCCCTGAAATAGTGCACCTACTATTCATTTTAGTCTTGCTTATACTGCGTTTGTTCCCAATTTTGAAGCACTGCTGAGCATGCTGGCACTTTCTTATTAAATGATGATGATAATAATAATATATGGTGAAGCACACTTTTGTTTTCAAGTTATCGCCATGCAAAAAGTTAAGGTTTTTGTTAGAGACCTTTTGTAATATATAAGAAATGTGGGATTTATTAATCACTTGGCAATAGGGTTTGTTCAATACAATAGGAATGGGGATTGTACAGTGTAGTGCTTATATATTACATAATGCTGTACAGAGAATATTTAATCATTCAAAACTCTCCCTGCACAGTTGAGCTTACAATCTCTTTTACCTTACCCGGCAGTTCAGCTTTAA
The DNA here is from genome assembly GCF_038048845.1 of Mixophyes fleayi. NCBI lineage: Eukaryota > Metazoa > Chordata > Amphibia > Anura > Limnodynastidae > Mixophyes > Mixophyes fleayi. The sequence continues at coordinate 122,210,940 of NC_134405.1, forward strand.
ATAGCATGTGAATAAGGTACATACATTCATATGTTGATTTGGATGATTGAAACAATCCTTTGCTTTCCAATAAATAACACGTCAGCTGCTCTCTATAAAATAAAAGGCACATCATTGTTATTATGTGCATGAACAAGGTCCTTCCTCAGTAGCCATATGATACCTGTACATGTGGCACTCATTAGGAATTCTAGAACAAGCCCCCTCTTTGCTTTATGTGTAGACTGCTTATAGTCAGAGAAATGTAATTTCTTCAAGCAGACCAACTAATTGTTAACAACCTCGTTCTTGAAATGGTCACACAGACAAAATACTGTACAACAAACTTTTTTCCACTTCACAGGAGATTATTTTTTCTGTCATCCACTGAAAATGGTGGTAACTGAACTATCCCCATCTGGGAATTATTACTTTTACAAATGTATAGTATATTCTACTATTCTGCATTCTGTTACCGAATGTATAATATGATGCAAATATTAAGGGAAAGCCGATTAAGATGTGTAACATGCTCTGGAGGTGAGGTTTAAGACTTCAGATATATATATTTTTTTTAATTTAAACTACCTGTGATAAATGATTTATCCTAGTGCGTGCTACACCTGCTTCATTGATGAGCCCCTGCATGGAAACTGCAGCTTCCTCATGCAGTGCAGACCAAAGCTAATTCCACTTATGTCCGAGCTCGATTAAGGGGGCACATGGCCCTAACACTCTGCTCTCAGAGGGCCCCTGGTACCCACTGCTCTCTCCTCTGCTGTGGAGGATCCGCTTACAATCCTACATGTCTGTACTGCATGTCTGTGGGACAATGCAAATCACACAGACGGGTATCTCTACTGGCGCTAAGAGACAGTGTTTTCTTCAGACACACATGTGACATGATGATGCGCATGCGTGGACGTGGGTGATTTAATATGTAATCCAGTAACTCACTAATCCTCTCCTCTAGCAAATGTTCTCTATAGTGTAATTTGCACATAACTTCTGCATACTCCCTGTTTTGGGTTACCAGCTGTATGAAAGGTGATCAGATCCAGAATGGCTCTTGATTGTGGCTCTCTATACAATAATTCGGGTACGTCAGTATGCAATTCAGGGCCACAGCCAGTGCTGTTCAATTTGGCTGCAATCTCAAGTTTGAAGATCTGTTCCTGTGACTTCTATATGAATAGTGTGAAAAGAACTTAAAGGGAAACTGGTATCATCTCCCACTCCCATTGGAATCCTTACAGATATCAAGGGGATTCACCCCCTCAACTGATGCCAGTGTTTAGTGTATTCTTCAGGAAAAGTAGCTTGGGGAGATTTGAATGTCACTGAGAGAGAGATGGAGTGCTGACTGAAGCAGATTGTGAAATCTCCAGCAGCTGTCCAATGCCAGCCAAAGTTTTGTTATGCCTGGGGAAGAATGGCTTGTGTGGCATGGGCCCAAGTGAGGGATGCCTACGTTTCTTGCTGCTGGTGGGGGGGAATAATCACTGTGCACAGAGTGCTCATTTTAAATCTTTATGCAAATTCGAATATATGGCTCTACATAAAAGCCATTCTCTATAGCAGGGGAAACTTCACATGGCTCCATATCAATACATGTATTTGTGCTATTAACCAGTGGCTTCTGGATCCTTCATCAATAAAAAGGTACAGTTTGCATGCTCATAATATTATTGCTCACAATAATTAATTCCATCATTATTCATTTTGGAGGGCAATGCTATTTTCTATTAGAGACCTGCAAATACCTTCTGTCTGACAAACTTTTTTATTGTCATTTATTTGCAATGAAGGGATTTTTGGCACCTTTGAGCTTACTTGACCCTAACATTGCGTTACAGACAAAATTGCATACTGAGGCCAAGTCAAAAAGAACTTTCAATTTAGGTCGTCTTAACCACATCTGAAATTCATCGGGATCCAGAAATATCCTAGTTTATGTTCACAAGTGATAAACCATGGCGTCTTCGCAACCATAACTTTGCCTTTTGGCCTGGAAACCGATATTGTTTAAAAAGAACATAACATTAAAAATAAGGTGTGAAGGGATTTTCGTTTGTCAACCCGATTTCGATCAAGCTGGAAGCAGCTTAAACTGAAAAGGAGATACACTTAAAAATAAGTTACACTACATTACCTTTAAATTGTGATGTATTTTGTTCCACACTTCCTTTAGATCAGCCTGGCAAGGCATCCTGGTCCTTGTACTTCTACAGCAGCTTAAGGGTTATAGGTTGTCTGTCTGTGTTTTAGAAAAATAAATGTATACTTTTCAACCAGATTTTAAAGTCATCTTTACTTCTGTTTAATGTAATTGTATGTTATTTGTATAGTTGTCCTCTCAAAATACAGCAATCCATAATATGTTGAAACTTTATAAATAAAGGATGATAAAAACATGTTTAAATATGTTTTTTTTTTTATCTATAGTTATCTAGAAACAACCATAACATTTATGATACACAAAACAATCAACCATTGTCAGACTAGAAGATGCAGAGCCGCGGTGCATCTGTTATGAGAGACGGCGGTATGCCGCATCCTGACGTGAGGTAGCAGCCGAACATGTGCATTAGTTACAATGCACTGTTATCTTTGTGGCATAGAGTAGGAGGGTGTATGGACATCCGCCATCTCCAAGGGGAACTCTGGCATGATTCTAGTTGTCATTTATGCATGTTCCTGGTTTGTGATATGACCTATGCTAGTTCCCAGCTAGTAATTAATTAGCAGCCTCCTGAAGCTGATTGTCAGCCCTGTCCTCCTCCTTTCTGATTTGTCCATCATAGTATTTAAGGCAGTGAGGACTGGGGCTCACTGCCCGTTATAGTTCCTGCTCTGTGCATACTTACCTGCTCCCTGCTCTGTTCCCCTTCTCTGGCTTTGGATTGATCTTGCCGTGTATGACCTTGGACCGTGTATTGGACTTTGCTAATTTGCCTGTGACCTTGATCTCTGCCTGTTACCTGGATTCGTTGTTTGCCGCCAGCCCTTACCTTTTGCCTGGACTACACCACGGCTGCCCGCTGTACCCCTTGACCTGGGCCCGTTTGGACTTTGCTATTCTTCCACCTGGCCCTTGGCTGCGCTGTGGTAGGGTTATAAACTTGTACTACTTTGAGCTTAAGACCTCGGAGCATCCGAGTACATGTGAGCAGGTTCAGCTCTACGGGAAAGGCAGCTGCTGTAGGCGAAGACCTCTGTGACCTGTTCTACAAGTTTATGACACTTATCGTCAGCCCTAACAGCATCCCAACAGGGTCTATACAAAGGTAGATATTAATAATAAGCAGTAGGCCCTTATTGTTAAGTATATATTATACAGCATATAATATATGCTGTACACAAAACAATAATATTCAGTGTAGATAAGTTTTCAGGACAGTTTGAGGAGATTCAAGGAAGATCCCAAAAGGGCCCATAGAATCACCTGGTAACTTCAAAGAACAAGTTCATACATAGTTGCCAACATTTACAAATAATTCCCAAGGGCACATTGTTGCTAATCAAGTGCATCTAAGCTCATCAAAAGAGTCTGTCTAGGTGAGCATTATAATCCTTATAATGACATGTTCTGAATTTGATTAGAATACATTTCTTTCATTTTTAAATACGCCTCTTCAACAACTATTTACCCAATAAAGCCTGTATAAAAATAATAGATAGTGAGACGTACATTAAATATACAGGCTGGGCTTACTCTGCCACCCTGTTGTCCAACATATTTTATGCAGCTTCGCTTATTGTCTTCAACTTAATTGTCACTGACTACTCCTACTGGTGCCGCTTTACTGAAGCAACCAATTGCTGACTTTGTCAACCGGGCACCTATGGGATGCTATCGTTACTGCTGCCACCAGCATGCTCCTTCACTGGCACCAGAAACCAGTTACACTTCTGGGTAATCGTTTGGTGATTGCTCTGACCCAGTGGCAGAACTACCGCCATTGTAGAGGGTGTGGTGACTAATGCCCCTGAGGTGAGGAGGGCATCTGGGATTGGTCCATATGCTGCTGGGGCCACCACTGTGCTTTTCTGAGCCCTGTTTAGGCTTTTAGTTCTGAAACCGATATTCTTCCAGAACCTGATGTTCTTCCACAAACATAGCAAATAACAGAGTGCTTGTGGTGTAAATAAATATTAATTGTTGATGTTATCACTTCAGATTAAGAAGAGTCCTAAACATCTTGGAGTACAAAGACACAGCTGCTCAAAGCTATGCACACGTTTCTTGCACGTAAGCAAAATCTACTTTACACATTAGTATTCTTAGTCATGTGCCTACAGGTATTTATAGACTCGGCATAAAAAGAGCTTAAGGGCCATGTTGACAGGCCATTGACTCACTTATGCAAACCACAGTCTGAACCTCTGAAATCAGACGAAAGCTTTTTTTTCCTCCTCTTGGTTGAACCGTTTTGCTGTGAGAGGAAATGTGTCACACCCTTCTCTCTTTAAACCTCCCCCACTTTCTGCAATAATGGCCACAGTCCCATCTGTCTGTTAAGGCAAAGCCAACACTCTGGTATAGAATAGGAGGCACTGGTAGAGTTATACCAGACACTGTTTAAAATGTTGATCCCTTCATCCCTGTGCTAGTGCCAGTTCAGCAGATTAGATTGTTTTTACCTTACAGCATATTTTTTTATACTCTTCCTCCTCCTCCCCTTTAAAAAAAACAAATCTTTTAGGATAAACATTAACTCCTTAGACCATGACTGCATTAGGCTTGTGGGCTTGGCAAAGTTGGTGTATTAGTTATTTACTTCCCATGGGCATAATTGGATCTGTCAGTTTTTGAACCTGAGACTGGTAAAGGAGCATTTAGGAAAAGTATATGTATATATGTATATTTTTCTTACACTTTTGCTGCAATTGTCAGTGCTACTTTTTTGCAGTTAATGTTGAAAATGAATAGAGGCTATGGGCTAGATTTACTAAGCTGCGGGTTTGAAAAAGTGGGGATGTTGCCTATAGCAACCAATCAGATTCTAGCTGTCATTTTGTAGAAGGTACTAAATAAATGAAAGCTAAAATCTGATTGGTTGCTATAGGCAACATCCCCACTTTTTCAAACCCGCAGCTTAGTAAATCTAGACCTATGTCTCTCCCTCTGTGCCTCAGGACAGACCTATGACATCCTTCCTGTAATGTGACTTTTTAAAAAAAAAAAATCTGAAAAAGGGTTATCATTTGATGCATATCCTGTACCATCTAAAAGCATAAATATTGCATGAGTATTTTAGTATACAGTACATGAGAATAAAGAGGTGTTCAGCAACTATTCTAGTTATTGTGTGCCACAATAAATAAGTACGTTATTCTCTCTGTGGTCAGACTCCACTTTCGATAGATGTTCATTACGGTGTTTCATCAACATCTACGGTCTCCTCTCAGGATCAGGATCACGCAACCTACAATCCCACACTAACTGCATGTTAATGTTACTACTTGAAAGACTTTAAAGTTTGTGTTTTGATAACGGGATTTGTGATTATTATAGTTGTGACGAAACGAGTTTGATAACACTGTAACCAGCCTGTCCCTCGTTTCTCACATAATGTGGATTATAGCAAGTACTTTTTATAGCTATTGCTTTTGTTCCCCAGCTCAACAGACTACAACTGCAGTATCTAATTACATGTGTATAAGGGGACATTGTTGCTCATTGTAAATATGTATATTGTATTTTATATTGATGATGTGGCAGTGAGGTTGTTATTCATCGTCCTTAAAAATTGAAGCCAGGTGGGTTATGGGTAAAGATCAGGTGATGTCCAGGAAACAGGTGAGGGGCTGGAGCTGCATTCATTCTCACCCCTCCTTTCTCTACAGGAAGCATGGAACAGCTGGGGGACCCTGTGACATCACAAAGTATTGTGAGGGGTTAATTTTAGGAGGGACTGACTGCTACCCTATCTTTGGAGGTGGGGCGGCCAATTAGTATCCATTGTTCTCCATAGGACTAGTCCAGACGTTTTGTCTGCATCCCAGCAGGGGGCTTCTGTGGAAATGCAGCTCATCTCCACTCCCCTCTCCAAACCCCCTAGCCTAGGACTCACCAATGTTTAACAAGGAGAGGCCCAGGGGTTTGCCCAGTTAGGGGAAAGGACGGTGGAAATTTGACCCTAGATATAAGGATATAAGGAGCCACTCTGAGGGGGGGGGGGGGTGATATTCATTCTGGCATTTGATTCATGGAAGGTGCAGTGTAGTTGGTTTTCAGTTTTTGTTCTCTACCAATGGACTACAGCTGCAGCTAAAAGAAGCACTCCATGGGTCAGGACATCCAGGTGACTGTAGCTCCTTAAGCTAGTGGGGTAACGGATAGATGATGTGGTAAGCCTGCCTGGCATTTATTTACTGTGTGTACATAATAATCTAGTGTTGTTTTTATTACAATAAATGTACTGTTGTACTTTTTTTAACTGCATTTGCCTGAGTGACTAATAAGAACCTTAGAAGGTACTGGGTAGGCTTCCCTGGCCTAGGAAGGCACCCGTTGATGGCCAGCCAGAGGGAAGTGGTTAGAAATGTAGCTGTATATAGGAATCTGTGCTTAATATTAACTAGCATCTGAACATCATGTACATTTGTAAATACATGACAAAGGGCCAAATTAAATGGGATGTATGCATATATTTTTTAAATAGTTGTTGGAATTACATATGGACTAAATTATTTCACTTCACGTCTGTCATATATAAACTTGCATGTGTGGATTTTGTGTCATAGGTACAACATTTATTTTGGCTACAATTTTTATTTAAAGGGGTTGTCTAATGAAGAGTACTATAGGATAGTAAATGTGGATGGCTCCTGGTTTCAGTTGGAGACGCCTCCTATTTGCTACACAGTGGTATAGCTGATTATACTAAAATGGTGTTGTTCAAAAATGGGTAACCTCTCTAAACATACCTCCCAACATTCTCTATTGGAGATAAGGGACACAATGGTAAACATTCCCACAAAAAATGCTTCTTTCGCCAAGAAATCAAATTGCTTTTCGACAGACCATGCCCCTTTCAGATACTTAAATCCTTGACTGTCCTGGGAAATTAAGGACTTGTCAGTATGTTTAGTGTGGTAGCCTCAAGAAATGTATCTGCTGATTCTGCAGCTATGACAGACATTCTTGTTGGCCCAGGCCAAATAAATATGACCTATGATTCTTTAGCCTAGAACATACTTGCCAACTCTCCTGGAATGTCCGGGAGACTCCCGAAATTCGGGTCAGTCTCACAGACTCCTGGGAGAGCTGGCAAATCTCCCGCATCTTGCTTTTGCTGTCCCAAAATTACTAGTTTGCCGCGCCCTCCCGCCACGCCCCTCTCCCGGAAAAAACTTGCCCAAAGTAGGCAAGTATGGCCTAGAAAGAGTGACTCTTAGGGACAGATTCAATTTTGCGCAAGGTGACTCTGAACCACGCACATATTGCAGGAAATTACGCTAAGAAATCTACGCTCATTTTTCTGCGCAGCTCTATGGAATGCAATGATAAATAAGCGGAAACTTCTGCAAAAAGTCCTACACAATGTGCCCCTGCAGACTGTTCTAGAGACACATCGCTTCACCTCGCTTCAAATTGATTCTGCACCTTAGTTCATACCTCCCAATTCTCCCTATTAGGACCACCATGTCCCACGGGCTGGATATTTGGGGCCTATATCCTGTTCACTGCTGCTCAGCATAGTGTCCACAGACTGCAATCACACAAAGTGTCTGTACTTGCACAAAGTGAAATCACACATACACTTGTGTATACCCATGAAAAATACACATTTGCGCAGAACTTTTACATAGCTACTTTGCCATTTTTCCGCTTTGTAAATCATACCATCTCCTATGATACCTTTCCGATAACTGTGTTTGTTGCAGTCTATTTTTCAGAAATTAGCATGGTATGTTTCTCATACTACATTTTGTGGTCTATTTATTAAACTAGTGCATTGTTAAACAGTAAGCATCGCTGCAATGCATATTGAAACACAGCTGCAATTTACTATAACGGGGAGCTCCAGCCATGAACTTCCTCATACACAAAGTAATTGAGGTCTCCACCGCATAGGGTTTCACCCAGCCGGGGATCATGCAAAGCCATTCTGGCTTCAGTAGGCCCCATAGAGACAGGTAAGATAACGTCATCCTTACTAACAACGCAGTCCCATAAAGTTCTATAGGAACTGCGGTAATCCATGATAGTAGTTTAATGCATTAGAAGTGCATTATCCCCTTCATAAATTGTGCGATGGCCGTTGTCTAGAGTTTTCTGCGGGTTTATGGCAGATTGCAGTGTCATATATAGACCCCTTTTTATTTTCTATGCAGTTATAGGCCAGCCTGTAGACACAGGAGAATTCCATATGAATTCAAGTACAAGTGTGAACAAACTCTTTACTGGAAACATGGCTTTAGGTCACAAACAAATATTATTGCAGTTATTATGCACTGTTGTTTGCCTCAATGCATTAGCACAATCTTTTTTTCATTTTGCTGTATGTGGTTATTATGTGTTTTTTTACAATAACATCATACTAAGTTCTTATGGAAACTCACTTTGATTTTGTACTGTAGCAGCCATACATTTGTGGAGTAACCTAGCTGTAGGACTTAAAAAGCAATTAGGTTGATACATGATTGCAGCAACTCATCACCCGAGTGAGGTACTATTATTTACTATGCTGCTTAAGGTCTGACAAAAACAAATTGCCAATATCTTACATTTACCATGCAGTTTCCAGCTTTGCTTTAGTGTAACTACAATTTACTTATCCAGGAATTAAATACTCTTTATACAATTATGACATCATTATATCACCTGGATAATGGAATCTCCAGGAACACATTTTTTAATGTATATTTAATGAGCTCACATTGGCTACTAGAAATCATAGGCACAGCTGAAAACCCAGAAACTGTCATGATTTGGCACTCACAGGAAGCCTGAATCAGGTCCAAAAATGAAGTTCAATTGAGGTCAACAGCAGTTACAAGAATAAGAAGTCTTGTTAGTGCCTCTCATGGCTGTTATATTTATTACAGGCATGAAAGGCACTAGCAACCAAAATCTAAATGAAGTTTACACACACACACACACACACACACACACACACAATGGGTCCATGTCCCTCCCCCCCACACACTCACACATTATGCTGCCATGTCCCCCCTCACACACATACATTATGCTGATATGTCCCCCTCCTTTCACACACACACACACACACACACACACACACACACACACTATACCCCCCTTCACCCAAATCACGTGTGTAGACCCTGGATTAACATTTCCTTGCTCATTTCCATATATACACATTGGTCAAAATGGAGATTTAGCAGTGGTGGAATGGAAAATTCAAGTGATTAGCCAGCGGCCACCTAGGCCCCCAGAAGCTTTTGGGACTATGCTTTTTTTGTAAATTACTTTTAGATGTTTTTTTTAACACTGTAGTAAAATACAAAAATGTGTTAAATGATAATAGTTGTTTCATAAAGTGTTAAAAATAATATACGCATATTAATATGGGAAGTTACAAGATGTTTAGTACTCATTGATGGTGACAGTAACAACTTTGTAAATATTATTACCTTTTTAACTGCTGAATCAATCAGCGGTTAAGTGAGTAAATTGTATCTAAAGAAGTACAATGTAACAGACAGTGAAAGACCATTTGCTGAGGGTCCCTCAAAGGCAAAATATCTGTTTGATTTAGTGGCTCCCTGTTTTATTCATAGCTTCATTTAATGGATATAATTAATGTCTGAAGTCCTCTAAGAAGATGTTTAGAGATGTAAGCCATTACTTACAGGTAGTTTATCTACAGGTTTATACATAGCAGAAACTCAGCAGTAAGAACTCTCATATGTATGAAGCAATTATCAGCCCATCACTGAAGCCTCTCCGAGTAACATAGATGGTTTGAACTTAGGGGAGCACACTAGAAATCTGTACAGTGTCAGAAGCTAAATTTCTTGATGCTTGCTCGAAGTCATCCGTACCGCACGTTAATCAAAAGTAGCTCCTCATAGGAGAGTTGATAAGAAAATTGCAAAGTAGATCTGATAGGCAGGCACATTTGTAGAAAGCGGCTCCACACAGCTTATTCAGTGATAGGAATGTTGGAGCAGTGCAATCATCTCTTCCTGATGTGTATTTGCATTAACAATTGCAGAAGAGTCTCTGCAGTGTTGGGTAGTATTGGAGAACAGGTCTGTTTATGACGTCATTGTGTGCGCACAGATACTGTTTTGTTCAGCAGGATGTCTTAACACAGTCCTAGTGCTTTGTGTTAAATACATATTGAGCGAACTTCTCAATATTGCACTTCTCAATATTGCAGAAGCATTCAGGGGAAAGGTGCAATGGGCTATAGGACATGGAGAGTGCCATATACCAGCTGAATTCGACCACTGTGTCTGTATAAAGATATATATATATATATATATATATATATATATATATATATATATATATATATATATATATATATATATATATATATATATAAAATTATACAAATACACACAGATTAGCCACTTTATGAGGTACACTTGGCAGTTGCTCGTTAATGCAAATATCTAATCCTCCAATCATACGGCAGCAATTCAATGAATCAAAGCATGCAAACATGCTCAAGAGGTTCGTTTTTGTTCAGACCAAACACCAGAATGGGTAAGAAATGTGATCTAAGTGACTTTGACCATGGAATGATTGTTGGTGCTAGATGGGGTGGTTCTACAGTGGGCACAGGCTCCCCAAAAGGGTGCAGTTGAAAATTTGAAAAGTTGCCTGGTCTGATGAATCTCAGTTTTTGCTGCGACATGCAAATGGTAGAATCAGAATCCATGGATCCATCCTGCCTTGTGTTTTCTTGTCACACATTGGTACCGTAATACATATTGACCATGCTTAAATGCCACTGCCCATTTGAGTATTATTTCTGCCCATGTGCCTCCCTTTATGGCCACAGTCTACCCATCTTCTAATGACTACTTCCAGTAGTATAATTCGCCATGCCTCAAAGTACACATCATCTCAAGCTGGTTCTACAAACATAACAAAGCATTCAGTATACTCCAATGGCCCACCATTACCAGATCTCAACCCTGATAGAGCACCTTTGGGATGTGGCGGAACAGCTGAAAATTCTTCTTGCTGCTATCATGTCAACATGGACCAGAATATCTTAGATGTCTCCAGCACCTTTTTGAATCCATGCCACAAAGAACAGACTATTCTGGGGGCAAAGGGTGGTTCCAGCCAGTACTAGAAAGGTGCACTTAATAAAATGGCTACTGAGTGTATTTATGGTGCCACACGTTGTCCCTTCATTGCACACTCTCATGCCTCTCACTACCCCCACATTGATCCCTCTCTCATACCTCATATTGTACCTCTCATTGGTCTCTCTTGTGCCTGCCTCTTTCTCTCCTAAGTGTGAGCCTGAGCCTGTATTACATCTTAGCCGTCAGATTCTATAAATAAAGATATACAGAGCAGATGAAACACTAGCAATAGCAATAAGGCGGAGGATGGTAAATAATACAAAGCAGAGAGATAACTGCAGAATACACAAACAAGATGCTAATACGCACAGCAACCAATCCGATTTTGTTATTTTTAATGCAATTTTTTGTAAAAGGTAAGCTCACATCAAATAGGTTACTATGGGCATCAGCAGCACTTTTACTTTACACCAAATTCCATATAAATAGGTAGCACTTATGTTCTACTTACTGAAGAAGGACCTGTTACTAAAGCAGTTTACAACTTACAAATAATAATTTATTTTCTAAGGAAACTAGAGCCTCCTTTGGTGAGAAGGACCCTGGTCTATGTGGATATGAGGAGACTGAATAAATACTATGACAGCTGCCATAGAATTCCCTATGGGCTGACTGCTCTGCACTGACGACTGTAAGCTACCATCAGCCAGCCAACACAAACTATTCAGACATTAACATGATGGGTTCCCTGCCCAAGCAGGGTCACAAATCATTCATTCTGGGGCGTCAAATCGATGTCACTGTTGGGAACATTAGCAGCTTTCTGCTGACCAACCTGACAATGGATGACTGTGCTGCAGCCTGGCTAACCTCATGTGTGTGGCTAACCTGCAGTGAAAATGTGGTGTAGGGGTTTCAGGGAACAGGCAATTATGAGTGCTTACCTACTGCAAGGTGGTTGTGGACATGCCACAAATCACATTATCAGGTACCTCTCATCTCTATGAGAAACACAGCATGACAACTTGAATTGCATCATCCTACCCCTGCCACTCCACTCACAGAGCTGAGTGAGGCTTGATGACATGAATCCCCCCCCCCCCCCCCACACACACACACAAACATCTCTTTCTACCTTCCCATCTCCTGGAAGCAAAGTAAGAAAGTAGGCAAGTATGTATATCTACAGTTATTTTCTCATACTCGCAAACATTTTAGTCACTGCAGTGTCCTGGGGGCGTGACCACAGGAACCACATTATTAGGCCCCACACCCTCTGCTAAACATCTCCATTTTTGGCCTATTACACCAGGGGGGCGGGGCCAGGATGACACAATTCTCTGTTTATTGTGCATCTAAGCCCCATCCCCACACACTTCATTTAGGATGTGGGAGACCAGGGCATGTTCTCCCAATGTTCTCCGGCACATTCCAGGAGAGTAGGCAACTATGTATTTACTACATTTCTCACATACTTGCCAACTTTGGCAGCAGGATCTCCAGGAGGGAGCTCCGTGATGGGGTCGTGGCCATGCAAATTGCGTCGTTAAGTCCTGCCCCCTGCTACACTGTAACAATTTCTGCCTATCACACCAGGGGACAGGGCCAGGGTGACACACTTAGCTCTGCCCCCACCACTTTACCAACGAAGAGGGCAGGGTGCAGGAGGTTGCCCTGCTCTCCCGGGAGTACGGGAAAACTCCCAAAAATTCAGGAGTCTCCCGGATAGTCCGGGAGAGTAGGCAACTATGATCTTTCAGCTTTACTCTCCTGTACATATCGCTTAGTTACATGTGGAATCACTTCATATAAGATCTGACACTTTTGCTTTGTGGGATTGTCACTTTACTGGACATTTCTGCCTCTACATAATGATAGTCACTGCAAACACTCCCTCTCAACAAGTCCAGGATGTGACATTCATTCCAGCCGATGCATTATATATTTGAGGGGGCTTTTTTTGTTTTGTTTTGCTTTTTTTAAATTGATGTAGGTGTCTCACGATATAGCAAGCACCTTTACAGACCTACAGTAAGATTGTGTAAGCAATATGTACTTCATATGAGGCAACACGGTACAACCTTTAACTCCCCTTAGGCTTAGTTCCTTTTAAGTGGTTCTTCGTCTTCTACTTTCTATTTTACTTTCAGTGTTCAGAGTTACAGTTAGCGAGATGGTGAAATTTAAAGAGAACCCTGATAGAAGACTGAAACCACATCCTTTATTGGAGACAGAGTCTGACTGTAAACATTATACAAAGCCACACAAGTACTTTGAACGCAAAGCATCTGGTATATCTATTCAATGCCACAAACTCTGCATTCCTGGCTGCTCACCAATGTTTACATGTGTAACTGAAAAGTACCGGATAGGTGTTACCCAAAACTGCACAAAGTGTTTGCATAGGTGTTAGATTTTGTGGTTTAATCAGCATCATTAAAAAAAGAGAGAGCGAAAACGAACAGTCAGCAAATAGATTGTTTTCTTAAGGTGTGTTCACATTTACTTATGGGAAGACATGAACAGAAAAGATAAAAATATAACATTTTTGTTTTGAAGTGACAAGACTTATTTTATTTTGAAATTCAAAGTATGTTCTGAATACCAATAAAGCACAAAGAGACTTGTATTAAAGCATTTTAAGAACTTTTAATCGTGATAGCAAACTTTTTATGTAGATGCTGGATCAGTGTTTTTTTTTATTAGGCCTAGGATTGGTAAATGTATGGGGAATTTTTAGATGTTGTACAACTGCAAATTCCAAGAACCCTTACATACACATAACTTTTAAAAGTCTAACTTTTAAATGCAAAGGTGCCGAAGATCGGTGCTGCGGAACAGACCTTAAATCGGGACAACCCGTCTAAATAGGCACAGTTGTGATGGAGGTTTGTGTGGTCTGTCTTGTCTACATTTTTTTTATTTTGAAATATATGTATGGAGGTGTGGGGGGAAATGAGAAAGCGAGAACAGATTTTTGCACATGTACCAACTTATTACTCTTTCCCTCCAGGAGACACCGGAGGGGAGGTAAAGTGTGAGGACAGAAGGGGGCGTGGTAAAGTGAATTGAGTCATTTTGGCCCCACCCCCATGCTGTAATGACACAGAAGCGGGGCCAAAATGATGTGATTCCCCCGATCCACTTCACTAGGCAGTGGGCAGGATGCGGGAGATTGGCCTGTAGGAGTCTGGGAGACCTACCCAATATATTTTGAGTCTCCTGGACATTCCAGCTGAGGGGGCAAGTATGGCTTCATGTGTATGTAGAGGAGTTACCTGCCAATAGCATCACTCCAAATAGCCTTTGTTTGGGAATATTAGATCATGGCTAGAGTGGATGTATGGGGAGGGGAATGGGGGATCTGAATAAGGATGTGGCTTAATTTGTCCTTATTTTCCAAACGGGGATGTTGGCAGATGTGACAGTGTGTTGAAAAACTGAAGCTCATCTATGAGATTTTGGTCTGCTGTGTATTGTGCCATAAGCTGTTTCCTGTGTTTATTTGCCTCTAGTTAGCATTCCAAATGAAATTATAATTGTTTTCTTTCTTAACCTTTTATTTGGCATGCATTGAAAATTTCTAGGAAAACTTTTTTTTTGCAGCACTTTATTCATATACCATCTAGTGATCAATATTGTAAGTTCTGAAACAACTGACTACTGTAGACACACATTTAGATGTTGCTTGAGAGCACCTCTGCCAAGGAAAGGATAAACCATTATTAGATATAAGTAATATTAAATGCATGTTGATTGAGGGCAACATTGGTTAAATTCCCCATACAGCAATTAGATATATTCCACTAGCTATCAATAGTTATTGTCATCATTATAAAGAATGCAAATTTTAAGTCTTTAACCCATTGTCATTTCATTTAGTCTTGATAAAACTATAATGCTTAGTTTTAGCATGTATTAGTTTCTATTCTGATGAATTTCTACAATATTGTACCTAGCTATTGCCTTTAATTCCAATATTGTATACCTTTTTATAATTACGGTATTTGTTAATACATTTACTACTTGGTACTAGTTCCATATTTCTGAGTCTATTTTTATGGCTTATATATGATATTACAAATAGACAGCATATGCCTCTTATAAGATCCTTTCTGTTATCATATCTGAACAATGAACCTGATATATGTTCCCTGACACTAACAACCTGCTTACTTGTTTTCACAGGTGAGAGGCCTTTTGAATGCAGCTGGGAAGAGTGCAACAAGAAATTTGCCAGGTCAGACGAACTCGCTAGACACTACCGCACTCATACCGGAGAGAAGAAGTTCTGTTGTCCTATCTGTGAGAAGCGTTTTATGCGTAGTGACCACCTGACCAAGCATGCCCGTCGCCATGCCAACTTCCAACCTAGCATGCTTAAAGGGCGAGGGGGAATCAGCTCAAGAAATGGCTCTGTCAGCGACTGTAGCCGCTCTGATGCATCTAGCCCAGCTATTAGCCCAGCAAGCTCCCCTTAAGTCTACTTGCACTGGACATTAGCACTTTGCCTCTGCTAATGTGGAAACACTTTGGGAAACGAACATTTTCTTACCTGCATTTAACTTTTTTTTTTGTAATTTTTTTGATTTTCATTTTTAAGTGGTTTGAAAAATGCTTATTTTAAACTAATAGAACAAATACCGGTTACTGATATAAGGAAAAACTTCCATAGCTCCTTTGTACTTGTTTTTCCAAACATTCTCGGCTGCCTTTCTCTTGGATTTCCAAAATTCTATTAATCTATTTTGGATCTCCAGAATTATACAGGTTATTCTGTCCTGGATCTTCAGAATTCAGTACTTCCTCCGTTTTCTACCTCCAGATTTCCACAACCTTCTGTTTTATATACACAAATATATCCATATCTCTATATAAGTCCATCAACCTTAAGTGTCTCCAGAACTATGAGTCTTTCTGTACAGGATCTGAACTGTATAAAAATGTATCTTTTTGTATCTGAAAATCTCCAAAGTCCACCTCTTGCAAACCCAGTCTCTAAACTGATATACAGTAAATCCTGTTTGTCTCAAATTCATCAAAATCTTAATATATACTTCCAGAAGGACAAAAATGGTATAAAAAAAACTATATTCTTCACCTCAGGACTCAATAAACTTGCACAACAAGAGCATTTGGCCACAGCTTACAGTTCAACAATGTTGAATCTCACCTCTTCTTCAATATCCCCCTCTCTCAGGGATTGTTCACTTGTTCTAAGAGTACAATGAAGTCACACCTTTACTGCAGCCTTATACTATGTGAGGTTCTACTTTTTTTTTTTTTGCACTCTGTTTTGTTTAGCATCTGCACAAATGGGAAGTGCCAGTCCTGAGATGCAGAGTCCATTTAGTGTCGTGGTAATCCTGGTTTGTTGCAAATAACATTGATTTAAATACATATGGTTTTTTTTCTTAGTCTTGTCAATATGTCGCACACATATGCGACTTGTGTGTATGATTTTGTTCAGTTTTGTGGCTATTTTAAATATCAGTATAATTTAGTATTTTTTACAGATCTTCGATAATACTTTCATAATGCTAAAGGGCTATACTCAGGGGCCCAGTGGCAAAATTGGAGGGGGGAGGCAATACTGCTTTATCTGCTCCAAAAACATTGCTCTGCTCTTCTAGGCAGGCGTGGGGTCAGGTACATTGTTAGGCGCATGCTCGGTGTGGCCAGGTTTGGGCTTTCAGTTCAGGAACTTTAATCCCAAATGGGACTTCACTGCATATATTGCAGCCTCTGTGCGTGCTCAGAAGAGCAGATCAGGAGCCTCCGATGCGGATGGACCAGCAACGTCGGGCCCCATAGCAGCCGCATGGACTGGCTGTACTCTACACTCTATAATGAGCATTATATTCATTTCAGTTTAGTATGGATTCTGTGCAATTTCTTTCTTATCAGGTCATAAAAAACAGCACCTCTTACCAAGTCACTTGTGATAAGTGCCTGAGAAAGCAGCACTACCTGCGGTAAAGCCACCATGGTTGCCAACTGTCACCAGATTAAGTAAAAAAATAAGTAAAAGGTCTTTGACACCCTGTTGACACTACTAAATACGCAGAGCATGCGCCAGTTCAGTGGTTCTATGTCTGATCTTGATATAAACCATAATCCATATTTCCAAGCCCTGACTTCCTTTATTCTCTGAATGCTACAGTTTTCAGATTGTGATAATTTTTGAATTACAGGCATAAAGTGTAAGTAAAAATGTTATATTTCAGTAAATTTGCATAAATATTCAGTACAAATATTGCTGGCAACACTGAAAACACTTAATTGGTCATTTCCATTGCAGCTTACCTTAAAGTATTTATGGGCTTACTTAATAAAATGGCGTTTCCTGTAACCACTAATCGCAATCAGATTCATGCTGTAATGTTGTAATTCATTTTAGAAAATAGAAGCAAATTTCTGGTTGCTATGGGTTACAACACATTTGTGTACATCATATTATTAAATAAGCCTGTCAATCTTTGACATAATTCAGATGACTACAATTTATTGCATCAAATAGTACTGCCTACTCACTAATTTATTCAGATGGGTCTGGGAAGGTGGTGGTACTTCATTATATGGTGCATATAGTCACTGATGCAGCCATACTAACTGTCCAAGGGAAGCAGTGCATTCTGGGACAAGGCAAGCGTCAGTATTTTCTCATAACTTGAGTTAATGAAGATGAGCAGAATTCTGACTACATCTGTATCAAATAGGGTTTTTTTTATGCATAAAACTATCAGCTTCACTACTTACAGGTATTGCACTTTGGGCTTTTGAGTGTGTTTGTTTATTTCTATATATAAATATATATGTGTGTATATATAAAGCTATACATATAAGAAACTAAACTGCAATACGGTTTTGTAGCAGGATCTATGAAGCCACAGTTTTAATTCTCTGGTTTTCACCTATCCATAACATTGTACCACTCTGAGGTTTTAAAATGGGACCTTACTTTTTGGTTTATTTAGAAAAATATGGAAAAGTAATAAAAAATATCTATAGTTAATGTGAAGTGCTTAGAGCCTTAACGTTTTCCTATTTCTTTCTGTGTTGGAAATATATTTGTGAACCATGTGTTTCAGTCAGGGAAGATGTAGTAACAATACAGCATTATGGTGTACGTCATATAGAGTATATGTGTAGTACTTCTAAACGACCACTAAACCTATAAAACAAAGCTTCTCAAATATGAAACAGACCTTTATACATTTGCAAATATGATGGATGGATATTAAGTCAAATATTGAGGAACAAAAGGTGTAAAATATACAAAAACCACAAGAGGTAGGTTACACTATTGTTTTCTCTGTCTTCCACGTATGAGAATGTGTTTTATATAGAATAGGCATGTACCTACCTATAGAATTTATGACAGTATGTTACTAAGCCATGCATATACCTCACAGCATTTCTGACTTTGGACAAATAGACCACACTGCTGTTCGACTAAAATGCTCTATGTCATACCTGCCTACTCTCCTGGAATTTCCTGGAGGCTCCCGAATTTTGGGGATTCCTCCCAGACTCCAGGAAGAGTAGACAGACCTCCCAGACCCTGTAAAATTCACGGCATTGAATAACGGGGGGCAGGGCTTAATCACATCATTAAGCCCTGCACCCACTATTCAATACCGTGAATTTTTGTATTTTATGGTAGGGACGGGGCTATCATCAACAACAACATTTATTTATATAGCGCCAGCAAATTCCGTAGCGCTTTACAGTGATGTAATGATGTCATCACGCCCCCTCCTACCCTCTGTCACATGATCTGTACTCCGATCTCCCGGAGTACAGATTTAAAAAGTTGGCAAGTATGCTCTATGTACACACTCATTTCGGGTGAGACTATGGCCTTATTGTAAACTAGCCCTCATTTGTCCTCCAAAAATCAGAACTGTTGGAAAATTTAAACTATGACAGAACTTTAAAATATTTAATCTTGTTAACGGTAACTGGCTAACCATTCTAAGGGGTAGATTTATCAAACCTTCTAAAACAAAAAGTGGAGTTGTTGCCCTTAGCAACCAATCAGATTTTATCATTCTCTAAAATGTAATGGATAAATGACATCCAGAATATTTTTGGTTGCTATGGGCAACATCTCCACTTTTTCTTTAGAAGGTTTGATAAATCTACCCCTAAAATTCTTCATAAAAAGTTTCAATTGACTTCTTTTAAAGTTTTTCTCACAAGCCTTACACACAGGAGGAGTGTTGAGCAATGAAAACATTACATTCCAGATGAAACTAAAGATATATCTGACATGTTCCTGAAATGTTTATATTTTGCAAATGTTAACAGTAGCTGTTTCATATGAAGATACTTGTATAATACGTTTAGTCTTCCTTTGAAGGTCATTGCTTATTTGACACCCTGAACTGTATACTCAACCATTCCTAAAACCTATTCCATTAGCCAAACCAACAAATTGTGACTTCAAAAGCTAAATACTTATAATAAAACATAAATGGGATTGTACATTTTTGTTTGCAAGCACATCTTTTTGAAGTCTTAAATATACTTAAATATGTAATATAAAATGTTTAATACTTATTTCCTGTATATACAGAGCACCATTGTTCTGAGCATCTACAGAGATCAGATGCCTGTCACCATGCGAATGATCAAGTTGGGTGTATGTAGCCATTTGAGCAGACAGGACTAATATGGCATGCTCCGGCACTTTGTTGTCATTTACAAAACTGCTAGAGTGCCCCGTTGTACAAATAATATTATCATTTTTTTTTTCATTAAGGCTAAAAAATGCAAAAATAAATAAGAATTTATTTTAATCTCATCACCAAACCCAGGGCTGCATCTATCTCTGTAAGTATGCAGTTTAAGCCTAAATTAGTAAATAATCACCTGTGCTGAAGGACAGTGCAGGTGATTGGTTACGTGGACAATTGATTTATGTAATGTTATGCAGATCAGTATATGTTTAGCACTGATATATTATCATTGGTAGAATTGACAGGTATCTTTTTTTAATGGTAAATAAATCTTAACGGGAGGGTGCTTATATCAGAAATATATTCAGCCATGTCAAAGAATAGAAATAATGTAATATATATTCAAGGATGTTGAAAAAATATACGTCAGAATTCATGTACCGTACTTACCATTGACTCAGTGGTGCAAGTAAGACAGAATGGATTTCTGTAAGTATTTATTTGCAGTTGGACAATATATAACTAATAGAAAGAGTTCAATATTTTACAGATATCTGGACTAATTATTAGTAAATTATTAGCACAAAAACTAATGGGTCACTTTGTAGACAAGCTGTGAGGTTCATACTGGTCCATACATTCAGTACCTATTCTATAACTCTCCTCACTGTGGTCCACAAATACAGACATTTGAATTTCATTTCAAACCTGTAAATTCAAATATTGACGCTCATGGTCTGTGGTTGTCCCTAGAAGAGAAGAGGCAATGGGTACAATAAGGGACATAACTGCAATGTGATATCAGAGAGGTAAGTAGTAGATAGTGTATAATGTTACTTAGGTTCGGTAGGTAATAGTTTTTTTTTTACATTTTTACATTATATTAGCCTTAAAGAGTTTTGAAGAGAGACAATATTGGCTTGGCCCTGGAACTTTTTTGCAGAGTTGCTACTGCTGCATCTTAAAATAATCGATAATTCTAAGATAAAGCAGAAGACTATTGTGAAAATGTATTAAATTACATCTATAGCCAAGGCTCAGTGGAGACTGCTGCTTTCATACTCCAACAGCCCTAGGTTTGAATTTCAGATACTGGGGGGGAGGCTACCAGAAAGCGGCTGAGCTCTAAGCAGCTTACCATTTCTTTAGAAACCATTTACTTTCTTGTGGTACTTGGTGCAACTTTGGGCCTCATTTAGAGTCGGACGCAATGTGCGTCTAAGACGTACATGGAAGAGCAGGAGTGTGAGTGTGCCGCTGCTTGGTAGGGTATTACGAGTGGCATGCAACCCCAGTGGCATCCCACTCATAATACCTTACCGAGCTGCAACCAGTTCCCGCAGCTAGCTAACTACTTGCGCCACCTAACTCCTGCTGCACTTTTTCAGTCTTTTTTGACGTGTGTTCCGTCTGCGTCTTGATCCGTCTAGGGTTGTTTTTGCAGGTAGACGTCCATAGTATCTAAATTATTCACTTTCACGCCTACATAACTCCGTGTTCTTCCCTTTCCCTCGTACTGAGACGCAAGCTGTCGCAAGTGTACACTGCGTCTGAAAAGCAGACGGACCTGATGCTTACATGCGCGTCAGTGGAAATGTGCAGGATGCGCCTGAAACGGACTTTGCGTCCGACTCTAAATGAGGCCCCGAGTGTTTTCACTTGTTCATGATGGATTGATCACTGAATTCTTATGAACATTGGAGGCAATTATTTTGTGAAGTAAACCACAGTGTAGAACTGATTCTACTAAGGCAGCTGACTTTTTCAGCATATGTCAAGAAATATATATGTTCCAAAATACAGTTTTGTATGATGTGTTTACATAGGTGTTACTTGTTGCTGCATGGTTTTTGTGCACGCATTCATTTGCGCTTTTATTGTCCTATATCAGACTGTCACTGATATTGTTCAGTGTGGATACAGAAATCTTACAGGGGTTGTGTGACATTACCCACATACTATTAGCTCATGTTTATTATCCCCTTTTGGGTAGTGTCCACAGCAATTAAACATCAAAATTAAAATTGTTGCAAATATGTTCCAATCGCAATCCAGTAACTGTTATTGGGGAACGTCACTCCAGCCATTTATCTTTAGGGATTTGTTGTAATTTGCTGCTGACAGCATTGTGGTCTAGCAAATAAAATGCTACTGGGAGCCGTAGCTCTACTGAAATCAAGAAAATCTGACATAACTGGCATACAGACTGTTTATACACAGTTCTTAAGCCGTCATATTTACTTTTCTTTTTTTCTTTTCATGGCAAACCTCTATATCGTTTAAAAGACACTCAGGGCCTGTTGCGGAGTTTAACTTACACTAAATTCCGTAGCATAAATGACGCAAATCGGCACTGCGCATGCTTACAAAGAGATGCACACACTGGGCCTTATTCATTAAGGAAAGTAAGGCAAAATAAAGAAGTTTATATTTTAGAATAAAGTTTTCTCCTGGACAAAACCCATGTTACAATGCAAGGGGTGCAAATTAGTTTATTAGTTTGTACATAAGATTAATACTGGCTGTTTTTTCATGTAGCACACAAATCCTTGATAGCTTATTTGTTCACTGAAATTTAAAGTTGATCTAGGACATGCCTTGCCCCAACTATAAATCTGCCATCACATTTTAAATTTACCTCCCCATCCAATGCAACATGGTTTTGCCAAAGTTCAAAGTGACTCATTTTTATTGCTTTACTTTCCTTAACGAACCAGGACCATTGTGCACATGCAGATTTATATGCATCTGACGATTGCGCCACCTAATGATGGGGAAGGAAAGGGGAGGTTTAACGTCGGCCAAGCACAGTATTGCAATATTCACGCAAATGCACCTGGTGCAAACCAGCATTGTTGTTATGAGCAGTATCTTTTGCACCTGCTAAAGTGCAGGTGCAAATACTGATGATCATGACGACCGGCAACAATACTCTGTTCTGATAGGATGATGGCAGATTCAGCTCTCAAGCTGACACCACCTCCTTCATTGCTCACAGCTATATTTAGCAGACGTTTGTCACTTTTTTTGCTTTTTGGCGGCAAAGTTCAGTACAGGTATTTTCTCACTTGGCTTAGCCCTAGAGTAGCTTTTGATGCATCTGGCTCAGCCTATGCGCTAAAATACACCATTTATAGTGCGTCTTTCTGAGTCTAACTGAAGGACAATCTGTGACCATATCTGCATTAGGCCCTCAGTATTTTAAGTAGCTATTTTTAGGAGTGATTTAGGCAGCAGAAAATCTCTGCCGACAAATCACTCACAGCAAATTCCCACAACTGAGAAATGGCTGGTGTGACAAAGTTCTACCTTCCTTTTCATTGCAGCATGAACTCTGCTGAGCCCTTAGGAGTCATCAGTGTATACATTACATTTCCTTTTGATATAAGACAATAACATGCACGTTGGGTGCCCCTACCTGCGTGGTAAGAAGAACCTGAAGTAAAGAACCTATTACACCTCTTCTTTTGTTTGCTAAGAGAGATAAGTTTTCTACAGAGTGGCCACTTTTTTACTTATATTCTAGAGCAATTTCAGAGACAGATATTTTACATAGTAACAGTAATAAACCAATACTTGGGCATTGATAACTTGGATTCCATAGAGTTTATATTGGGGCATTCAGATTCCATTTGTATTTATCATTTCTCAAACTAGGCATTTTTGTGCAATTTCAGTTTTACAGTTCCCTCTTTTATTATGCAAATTGTTTTATTATAAAATAAATGTGTTCCAGTTTTTTATTAGACTTCTTGCTTACTATGATTTTTAAATGTACTTTTTTTGTTTTTTATTTGTCAGCAGTATTTCTCCTGCTAAAGGTTTGGATTTGTTTTGTCTCTTTAAAAAGGGAACTTAGTAGGTCCGTCTAAAGCAATGACGTTAGTCACAAATATATGTAGCTAACTGTATTACATTCCAGCAGACAGGGAATATTGCATGCAGGGAAAAGTTATACTTATGCTTGTGTATTATTATTGTTTTAGTAAGTTACTTACTTTTTAAGGCATCAACACTTATTATAGTTTAGTTATGCATTGAAGCAGCATGTGTAGCATTTTGTGTTTAATCTGGTTGTTGCTATTTTTTGGGGTTGTTTTATAATCTATCTTAAAATGCATTCCTTTTTTCTTATTAAGGTTGGTTTTAAAAGGCTTGTATTTTTGCATTGTATTCGTCTATAGTTAATATGATGTTTGCAATAGGCACAGTGATGTTAAGCACCATCAGAGTAGTTTATGTGAAATATATAATAGATCATTTTTAGAAGATTTATATCCATTTGTTAGGCAGATGTGGGGAAATGAATACATAAACGTAGGGTATGTACATAATTTGACTGTAAGGACAGCTTAGATAGTTTAAACAAGTCTAGACAGTAACTCCTGATTCCCTTGAAAATGATGAACAGTCTAATGTGGTATTCTTTTCTACAACTACATAAGTGTAACACCTCTCAAAGTACATTCACTTCAATGAATAGTAATACAAATAGATAAGATCTTTCTAAGCAGATTATTACCTGTATTCGATTTGTTCCTCATAAACCGTTCTAATAATACATCTGGAAGCTAACACATGTGATAAACAATGACAGAATAAGATCATTTTGGGCTACAGATAGTACTCTGGTATTTTGCCATAGCTTATGTCACCCGTTGCCACACAGGATCAGGCAGCAGCTGGTGAAACAGTAAGCGACTCTGGCTCCCTAATTTAGTCCTTTAAGTGCGTGGCCACTTGAACAAACATTTATACCTTCAAGCGAGGAAATCTATAAGTGCAGACTTGCACTATAAGGGATGGTGACAGCAGCTTTAGTACAGCTCTGGGTCACAATCCTTATTATAATCCACCATTACGGTGTCAGCATGTCATGCTTCTTTGACACACATTTAAAATATTTTGTTTCTTAAGGGAGCAATTTTGTTTCCTGCTTTTTCAGACTACAAACAAGTTTCTTTGAATTTTTACCTTTTGATTAAACAAAACCGAAATGAAAATGTATTTGTTAATCTCTGTCTAGCAATTTGTATGATTTTATGCTCTTATTTTTTTTTTTTTCTCTCCTGTTCAAAAGAATATCGGTTGTTTTTCAATTTTTAATTCTGACAAATAAATTCAGAAATTTTAATTAAAACCATTTATTCATGTTTATGTGCACCGATAACTGTTTTTGGCGTACAGTGGTTATAATTAAATCTTATTCAACATTCCAGTTGTTATTACTTGCAATCTCTTATAAGACTCAGAAAAAAAATGCAGTCTATATAGGTCTATTGTTAATTAGCTGTCTGATGTTGGAATGCTCTTTATCAGGGCATATAACTAAAACTATTATAGTCCTCTATATTTCCCTTGATATTATTGTTATTTATGGGCATAGTATCCTGTACAGGACAAATTGAAATGTCAAATGAATTATTGTTAAGGGATATATATATACTACACAATGTGGCTTCAGAAACAAATTGATGCACCTATCATGGTCATGTGAGCAGAGGAGGGCTGGCAAATTTTAGGCCGGGGTCAAGACTCTACTCAACAGCCTATTAGGAACATTTTAAAGGAAGAAAAATGCAGGTGATCCAGCCCAAGGTAGCCCACTATGCCTGGGGGTGGGGCAGGTGCCCCTTGCCCCACAGCCCAGTCTGCCCCTACATGTGAGTTGCTTCATGTCCAATACAGGGAGTGTTACAACATGATAAGACCTGTCTTTCAGATCTCGTAAAACCTTTATCCCAGACAAAAAAAACTTATTTCACAGATATTTCAGCCTAAGGCCCTCTACTGTGTGTCTTCAGCCAATAGCAATAGTATAACATATTATTAAAAAATTCTGCCACCCGATAGGTCATAAATGTCAGAAGAAAAATTGGTTTATAAACCCGTCCTTTAACCTTTCTAAAAACAATCATTGAATTGATCAAGAGATGTCATCAGCTAACCACTGTGCTGTCATGTGGGAAAGGCAGAGCCATGCTCTTAGAAGGCTTCCTGTAGGCAGCAAATCCACAGCTATAAAAATGACACTTAATAGTGCAACATTTGCATGTCTGTTTCCTTGTCAATGCTTTGTCATTATTCCAATGGAAAAAGGGACATAAAAGAAAACCTTAGTTCTAGCTGAAATAAAGAAGTTAAATTAATTTGACATTGCTAAAAAAAAGTTACAAAGTACCTCTTTGTAACACTATCTACATTCCCACAAATCTACTTTTAGCAGTAAATATTCAGTAGCTTGAAAAAACACTTAAATTTATTTGCACATGACAATATCTCTGTGTATATACACTAATATCTACTGTATATTCTTACATAGATTTCTAAAAGAAGACACCCACAAAAATGTTCTTGACCGTTCCCAAATTTCTTGCTGTAATTTAAAGGATACAATCACCTAATATAATGTAGAAGTGCAGCCTCTCCATCACCCACTCCCTCCCAAAGCTTTGGGGCTGGTACCTGCACCTCTCACAGCCCCAGCCAAAAGCCTGATTGTGGTTGGTCCTCTGGCTCACACCTTGCCTATACCGTTATTTTAAGTTGGCAAAAGAAATTAATTTTACCAGTTCTACAATACAGAGGCATCAGATCTTTGTTTAGCAGCCCCCAGGACTCTGGCTAGGTGAGTGACTGTACTACAACCTTTTACCAGGTAATAGTGCAGATTAAATAGAGTCTGATGCATAGCTAAGCAGAAAATATTGTTGTAATCTGTAAAATTAAACATATATAAACACGTATGTACAAACAAAAAAAAAAGACATGGATCCTTTGCACTCTCCATGTACAGACTGGGGTGCAAAAGGGGGTTGCCCACATATTTTGTCTACACATGTATTTATATTTAAAATCAATCATTGTCCCATCACTGAAAGGTAAATATTCAAATAAACTTTTATGTTAATCAAATATATCACCATAAACATGACATTAAGCCTGCATGAAAAATGTATAGTCACCAGGCTATTATTGTTATTGTTCATGAATGTTTTATGAAGGCTGCACATACTGAAATCCATTTCAGCGTTTAATAGACTTTATGGTGATGATATGATTGTAATGAGTGGGGTTTGACTATTCTGCAATCATAGGAGCTCTTCTATAGTGATATGGAACAGTTTACGTCAATGCATTTTCCCCAAATGGCACATATCTCAATACATAGAGATAGATTTTAATAGATACATGAGAAGAATGATATGCTATATATTGTATCCCTTTATACCATTCTCTTTTGTAGTGCTACCCTCTCTTGCCACCAGATATACTCTCGACACAAAAGTGCATTCAGGTCGATTAAATCTATAACATGCCTCTTACTTAGAACTCCTGCGCTCTGTATCACCAGTTTGGCCTGTGTTTTTAAGTGGTGCTGTTATTTATATAAACAATCCGCTACTTAATTCACTTTAAATAGCATATTTATTAATTAAAATACCCTATAATCATTTGAGTTATTACTGAAAGTTCAGGCATACATGCAAACTCTCCCGGAATGTCCAGGTGACTTATGAAATAGTGCCTGGTCTGCCTCACTCCTGAGAGCCTCTGGCAATATCTCTGAAGCAGTATTAGTCAGAGAAGAAGCAAGTGGAACCCAGCGTGATGGGACAGTTTGCATCAAAATACTCCTTCCACAATGGCATTTTGAAGCAATTTGCATTATTGAGCTGCAGCCACTATCATACAAGTTACTTCATTAAGACCTGCCCGTCCCCGAATTCACGGAGCTACCCTCCTGGAGGAACATCTCAAAAGTCTGCAATTATTTCCTAAGTTCTCCAGCAACTTCAAACCATTAACAGTAGCTGGGTTATTTTCACAACATGAAATACTTTTTACTATGCAAAAGGGTCAAAGGGGGAATTGAGCACAATCAGGCAAATTTGAAATCAGCAGCATTGCCAAACAATGAAACTTCGATCCTGACAACAAAATTTTGAGGTCAAACCAATTATAGCCCAAAGGTTGTGCAGTTGACAGACGCAAGGTTACTCCAGATCTTTATGATGGGACAGGTGACATTATGATTTATTAATTTTTATGTTATTTTAATGATAATAAGACACACACCTCTACATTAATGAAAACTGGTGGTGAAGTAAACCATTGCAATTATTACATTTTATTATTATTATTACAATTTATTATTATTATTTTCTTAGCCTGGATCTCATCTTAATTGTTATCTCAGATATAACTGTTACAATTCAATCGGCTTAATAAATTTGCAGAAGATGCAAATGTCTTTGGTACAGGAGTAAAAGAGATTTATTCTTGAAATGGAATAAACCATACAAAATTGTATACACCCGTTGTATCTTCTGAAGGTTGTGCAGTAACTGCACTAACTAGCAGAGAGCAGACAATGATCAAGTGCTAATGGCAACATGAAGGCAGAGAACACTTAACTTTACCTTGGGGTACTGATTAATGGCACATAACAGAAATTCTACCAAAATACCTGAATAGACAAACTTTAATTCTTGCAAAATAAAATCTAATTCCCACACAAGATGAAAGATATTCATATTAATTTGTCTGTTAGTTATGTATTATCTCTTATAATTAGCAGAAACATATTAAGAAAGATATAAGGTTACAATTTTACTAAAGATGTATGTTTTACCCAGCTTTATTTTTTTAAAAAAATTGGCCATTTATTTTTATTTTCTTCTATTACGATTGTAAAATTAAAGCAAACACACACACACACACATCCACCAAACTGGGGTAAAATAGACGGTTTTCAAGATATATATATATATATATACAATAAGCCAGTAGATCCCAAACTTTTTCAGTCCAAGGCACCTTTAAGGTATCCATAATTTTTTTCAAGGCACCCCTAAGCCAAAATAATT
Source organism: Mixophyes fleayi (assembly GCF_038048845.1). Taxonomy (NCBI): domain Eukaryota; kingdom Metazoa; phylum Chordata; class Amphibia; order Anura; family Limnodynastidae; genus Mixophyes; species Mixophyes fleayi. The sequence continues at coordinate 122,239,720 of NC_134405.1, forward strand.
GCCAAGTAGTCCCCTGCCTTGCTTACCACTGGCCCTGGCCGAGGCACCCCTGTGAGATCTCCGGGGCACACCAGGGAGCCTAGGCACAGAGTTTGGGAACCACTGCAATAAGCCATATGCGTCATTGACACAAAAATCCTTATCAGCACTGTACATCTTTACAATTAAACTTGAATTTTTACATATAGCATTGATTTTTTTTTTTACCTTCTGTGTAATTAAGTTTATAATTTTGGCATTTAAAATGTTTTTGCAAAAATAATAAAGTTATCCTAAGTTAGGAGTCATTTGTATAGTTATAATCTTCACTCTTTTGCATGTATTACTTCAATTTTGGTATTGTTTGATGAACAAGATTTAATAACAATTTATAGGAATTAAGGAACATACTATTTCATTTTTTTATGTAATTTGAACCTTTTTTATTTTTTTGTTTTACTGTTTCTCCATTTTAATAAAAAAATATTTTTTATGCAGTCTTACACAACTAATACCAATTGTCTTGAATGTTTTTTTTCTTTACCTTTTTAACTTTGATTTTTACAGTATTACTATACTTTATTAAATACCAAAAAAAGGCAACCAATAGGGTTTTGAGTAACCTACCGATATCTTTGCAAAGTTATAACATTGTTCAAATTGTTTAATAGTGCTATAATTACTAAATTATTCCATATTCTGCAGCTCCATACTGAGGGTAGACAAGACAAACATGAAGTAGAATACAAAAAAATAATTTAACATTGTTAGTGAGGACCCCTGATCAAGAGTTTACAATCTGACAATACTGGAAAAGCATATTGTCAATTAAAAAGGCACCAGAAACACAATCTATTAATCTTAAATAAAAAATGTTTCCATTGATAATTAAAAAATTATAATTATATAAATGATGAATGCAGAAAATGAGATTATTTTCCTTTATTATTATTTTTTATTTAAAAAAAATCTGATATATTATGCTGCACTGCATTATGGGAATTATGCCACATTGCATACAAAGACATACAGAAGGCCCTGCCCAAAATGGCTTACAATATAAAAGGGGTGGGGAACAATTAATACATAAGATAGAGGAATAAAAATTATAGTTGCTGATCCATTGTAAGGAAACCGCATTATCAGCCACCAATAATAAAGCAGTCATTGGCAACTGCCATTTCTGTACAGCTACTGATGGTGCCACACGGTTGGAACAAGGAGAGACGGGAAAAATTTGGGGTGTGCGACACAAAATATTAAGTGGTTATGTTTATGAAAAGGAAACAGTGGTTATTATTATTATTATTATTAATAATTTTTATTTATAAGGCGCCACTCAGTGTCCGTAGCGCCGTACAGGGACAAACAAGTACAATACAAGGTGGGACAGCACGGTACAGTAAACAATAAGCACAGTAACTCAGTAAGCTCAAAGCGCAGCTAGAGAGAGGGGGGAGGGAAGACCAGCAGGCGCCGGAGCCCAAGAGGGAGGGCGCGGATGTTGGGGAGACCCTCAGAGGGGTGTGGGGAAAGGTAGCTGGAGAGCAGAGTTAGAGGTGTAGGAAACAGGAAGAGAAGGCCCTGCTCAAGGGAGCGTACAATCTAAGGTGGTTGTAGATTTATCTGGCGTGGCCAATATGTTTTAATATCCTTACAAAAATATATATATCTATTGGATAAACAATATAGTGCCACGCACCTAACAATGACCGCAGTATGCTGTACAGCAAATAACCATGATTCTCCTACCTAGCAATTGGTCACCATTATCATCACCATAACCAGCTTCCCTTTTCTTTGTTCACATTAAAAGGTGATAATATTTTTAAGATAGCAATATGTCCCGTATATATGTAGCCCCTAATGTGTGCAGTGGGAGTAAACCCCAACTGCCCACCATATCCTGCTGTGAGAAATCCCTCATAGGCACACAGGTTCCTTCTCTATACTTCCCTTCCCACTACCGGGTCAATTGACTCTATTACCTCAGAAATTAGGTGTTCCAAGCTTCTCGAGAGAATTACCTACACTCGCCTCACACACTTTCCTACAGCAAACAACCTATTGGATCCTCTTCAGTCAGGCTTTCGCTCTCAACACTCCACAGAGACTGCACTGACCAAGGTTGTCAATGATTTGATTACAGCAAAAAATAATAACCATTACTCTCTTCTAATTCTCCTGGATCTCTCTGCTGCATTTGACACTGTTGACCACTCTCTCCTCATACAAACGCTACAATCCCTAGGTCTTGAAGGCACTGTCCTATCCTGGTTACCTATCTAATCACTCTTTCAGTGTTAATTTCTCTGGATCCACCTCTGCTCCGCTTCCTTTATCAGTTGGAGTACCACAAGGCTCAGTCCTAGGTCCTCTGCTATTCTCTATCTACAACACTTCTCTTGGAAAACTAATAAGCTCCTTTAGATTTCAGTATCATCTCTATGCAGATGATACACAAATCTATCTATCCTCTCCTGATCTTTCACCATCTGCACTGTCTCGCGTTACTGACTGTCTTCCTGCCATTTCATCTTGGATGTCTTCTCGCCAACTCATACTCAATCTTTCAAAAACTGAATTAATAATAGTCCCACCCAAAAATAGAAGCTTCCTGCCTCACATTTCTATTTCTGTTGATAACATGACCATAAATCCTACCCCGCAAGCTCGTTGCCTAGGTGTAATCCTTGATTCACAACTGTCGTTTATTCCCCACATCAACTCTATATCTAAAACATGTTACATACACCCAAAGGACATTTCCAGAATATGCACATATCTGACACAAGACACCACAAAAACATTAATTCATGCACTCATCATCTCCCAAATCGACTACTGCAATTCCCTCCTTACTGGTCTTCCCAAAGTCAGACTTTGTGGGCAGCACAGTGGCCTAGTGGTTAGCACTTCTGCCTCGAAGCACTGGGGTCATGAGTTCGATTCCCGACCATGGCCTTATATGTGTGGAGTTTGTATGTTCTCCCTGTGTATGCGTGGGTTTTCTCCGGGTGCTCCGGTTTCCTCCCACACTCCAAAAACATACTGGTAGGTTAATTGGCTGCTATCAAAATTGACCCTAGTCTCTCCCTCTCTGTCTGTCTGTCTATGTCTGTGTGTGAGTGTGTGTCTATATCAGGGAATTTAGACTGTAAGCTCCAATGGGGCAGGGACTGATGTGAATGAGTTCTCTGTACAGCGCTGCGGAATTAGTGGCGCTATATAAATAAATGATGATGATGACTTGAACCCCTACAATCTATTTTGCACGCAGCGGCTAGAATGATTTTCCTTGCAAACCGTTATTCCTCTGCTGAGCCACTCTGTCAGTCTCTACATTGGCTACCTGTATTTCAACGAATCCAATATAAAATTCTTCTACTAACATATAAGGCCATCAACAAAATTGCACCGGCATACATTTCCTCACTTGTCTCAAACTATCTCCCAACTCGACACCTCCGTTCTGCACAAGATCTAAGTCTCTCTTCCACTCTCATCACATCCTCCCATTCTCGGTTACAGGATTTTTTCCGGGCTGCACCCACTTTGTGGAATTCTCTCCCACGCACAGTAAGACTTTCCTCTAGTCTTCAAACCTTCAAGCGTTCACTGAAAACCCACCTCTTCAGACAAGCTTATGATATTCCTCAACCACCATCTTAATTTCCCTAGATTACCCTATTACCATCCTCTACACTGCTAACGCAAGACAACAACCCTCTGACCAACATTGCAACACACACAGCCCACTTAATACTTTTACCTTTGCATTCTAACTGGTCCATTGTGCAATATGATATAGCACATGCCCTTGTGCTTCAAACTCCCATTGTCCTATAGATTGTAAGCTTGCGAGCAGGGTTCTCTTACCTCTCTGTCTGTATGTATTACCCAGTATTGTCTTATTAATGTTTGTTCCCAATTGTAAAGTGCTACGGAATTTGCTGGCGCTATATAAATAAATGTTGATGATGATGATGAAGTGTTCCCTGAATATTCCCGGCTTCAGCAAAGCTTATAAAATTCCAATACCAACTTAGCCTCCCTAAGCAATTCTACACAATTACCACCCTTCTACACAGTTTATGCAAAACATAGATTTATTCGATTTTTAAACTCAAACATCCTACTGAACCAAAACCACAATTGCAGTGTGACTGGATCAGATAACCACACTAAGCACATTTTCCCATTGCAATCTGCCTGGATCAATATGCAATATGTGGCACTTAACCTAATTTGTCAAATTCCTATTTTTCTGTAGATTGTAATCTTGTGAGCAGGGTCCTCTTATCTTCTTTGTCTGTTTGGTAATACAAAGTCTTATTTTATTACTGTGATTGTTCCCAATTGTAAAGGGCTGTAGAATATGCTGGTGCTATATAAATACATTTGTAAAAATAATAATAGGGCACAGATTTACCCTACTGCCAGCAATATATAGTACTGAAAGATAATCATAATTACCAGCTGTATATTGCAGATAAATATCCCCCATTGCAAGATATCTGCTTGTTAATGCAAATATCTGTTCAGCCAATCATGTGGCAGCAACGCAACTCATTAAAGCATCCAGACATGGTCAAAAGGTTCAGCTGTTGTTCAGACCAAACATCAGAATGGGGAAAGAATGTGATCTAAGTGACTATGACCGTGGAATCATTGGTGTCAGACTGATTGGTTTGAGTATCTCAGAAACTGCTGATCTCCAGAGATTTTTATAGAAAACAGTCTTTAGAGTTTACAGAGAATGGTGCGCAAAACAAAAAAACACCCAGTGAGCGGCAGTTCAGTGGGCATGAATGCCTTTATGAGATAGGTCAGAGGCAAATGGCCAGACTGATTCAAGCTGACAGGAAGGCAACAGTAACTCAAATAACCATGTCTTACAACAATGACATGCGGAACAGCATCTCTGAATGTACAGCAAGTCGAACTTTGAAGCAGCAGCAGAATAACATACTCCTATCAGCTAAGAACAGGAAGTCTACAGTGGGTACAAACCCACCAAAATGGGGCAGTGAAAGCGACATGCACATAGTAGGGTCAGACTTAGACATAAATTACTTAAATCCATGGATCACCCAGGGATGTGGTGGAATGTGAGATTTGCAGAATGAACGTGCAGCTGATAAATCTGCAGCAACTGCACGATGCTATCTTGTCACCATGGACCAGAATATCTAAGGAATGTTTCCAGCACCTTGTTGTATCGATACCACAAACAATTCAGGCTGTTCTTGAGAAAAAATGAGTCCTACCCACTAATAGAAAGATGTACCTAAATAAAGTGACCACAGAGAGTAGATTGTACATATGCTCTATTTGTTAGACATGTTTTGCTCAGACATTATCAAACATTGGAAATTTCAGAGATTTACCACCACATTGCCAGTCATATATTGCAGTCATACTTCACCTTGCCAGCTATATTTTCTACATATACCCCACAATAACCAGCCATATATTGCACAGCCATATATTTCAGCCATAGAAATACCCCATGACTAACCACATGGTCCTCATACATAGATAGATAGATAGATAGATAGATAGATAGATAGATACTTCCTGCTTAACTGTTTTTCAGTGTAATTATTCCTATATATATACAGTATAATGTGCTTGTGCAGAACATGTACAATCATCAGGGTTTGCTGCCGAGGCTGCTCTCCACCTCATTCCAGCTGCGCAAACAGCTCAAATCTAAAACTGAAGTGAGCAAGATTGAGGCATTGCTGTCTCTCTCTTTCTCTCTCTCTTTCTCTCTCTCTTTCTCTCTCTCTTTCTCTCTCTCTCTCTCTCTCTCTCTCTTTCTATATATAAAATAACAAAACATTGCCATTATAGAGAGTTACAATTTTGTTCCTTTTTTTGCATGATCATGCTGTGGGGCGTATGACTTTTTAATGTATTAAAAGGTCATACGGCCAGAGCGGCAGCTTTTACTGACATCAGAAGGGGGGTACATTGCCCTGGAAAAGGGTAGCTCATCTTAAAATAAAATATTGTGCTCGACTTCTCTTCATAAAATCCCTAAAAGAGGAATAATATAGATGGACACAGGGCTCTGGGTCCACTAATGGACAATGCTACATTGCACGTGAATCTGAATTAGAAACAATACGCATGACACATTTGGGCTGATTTAGAGTCCGGAGCAAATCCAGCTAATGGGTGCAACATTTGCATGTGGAAAAACCATTTTGTGTTATGTGGGGGAAATGTGATCTGTCCAACTTGATTTAGAGTTGTAGGGAGGTGCAGCCTGTTCGGACTCTAAAATGCAGTGTAAAAATAGAGCTGTCAGGTTGTGTGTGCAGCATTTGCCCTGCATGCAAAAAGAAGGTTTGCATTTGCACCCCTTGCAGATCATCACTGTTTACTACACTGCATATTAAGAACTAACTTTAAATCAACCACTTTATCAGCTTCATTTATAAAATGAGAAAATTACATGGTTTAGATGCCTGTGAGGCGACATGAACCATTAAAACAAATTGCTGATAAAAATCTAAACATTTGGGATAAGAAATCTTGTTCACATGAACACAAAGGGCGGCACTGAGTTTCCCTATAATTTAGACTAAAGGAGAAGATTTATTAAAAATAAGATAACTGAAGGCTAAAACAGCTCTAGGCAGATTAACATTAATCATACTTTTACACTGACCAAACTGCAGTACATTCAGGTGGGCAGAACTTTTAAGTATACCTTACGTTTATGTTATCATGACCATCAACATTTCAGATTTTAATACAGTTACTTATGCCCGGGCATGTATCACATGCATCATAATTGAACCCAATTTTTTCCTGCTTTATTATCTTGTGATGTAGGTGGCAATTTTATCTGTCAAATTATCTAATATCTTCATTGGCATGCTTTCATTTTCATTTCTTGTTTCTGTAATACTTATGCTACACGCTGCTTTACTGTCACATGCTGCAGGGTCAGTCTACAGACAAATAGAACTAAATTAAAACTAAATCAGAGCTATAAGAATCAAATACATCAACTATGTTGGTATAAAAGTTAATGTTTTTTAATGGGGTATTGGGTGATGAAATTAATAAATGATATATCATGCATTGAGCAAGATTAAGACATTGCCCTGATAGATCTCTACATGCCGTGTAACATAGTATATATATTTATATACACTTTGTAATAGTAGATATGGAGTAGTCCCCCTGCAAGTACAAACAATTTAATGAAAAGGATGATACCAAAAAACACACTTATATGGAAACAAAACAAAAAATAAACAAATGTCACAGAAATGACTTCCAGATGGAGTAATTCAAAAATATAAATGTATTTACAAAAGAACAGGTTGCACAAAAACAAATATATACAAGACAGTAGGAAAAGACATATGGTTAAACAAAGTAGCAAAGAAAAAGACATATGGTAAGAAGAACCTGCCCATTGATGCTAAAACAACACAAGTGGACATTCACTTACAGATACAATAGGGCCCATTTATGGACCGGAAACAATTTGCACCTGCAGCACAAACAGGGAACTGTAGTTACGTTTGCGGGATTCCAGGTCCAGCTGGAAATGGGCATGGTGGAAAGAGTTAAAGCATGACTTGTAAGTCCTGTCTGCCCCCACTTGAGAACCAGCCCCTGATTCATTTAGACCTTTCCCTTTTTCTCTGCTGCTCAGTGGAGGCTAATCCATGACTTACATTATCATGTGAATTAGGAGACATTGGGGATTACATTGGCAGAATAGCACCCAAAAGAATGTTCCATTATAAAGTGCATATGGACGGTCGGTGTCAGTGTAAGTGCTGAGGCCCGATGTCCACTAGCTTACATTGTAATGTAGTATATATATATATATATATATATATATATATATATATATTGTAGTATATATTTTGTAAATGGCTGCACACTATTTCCACAATTCTCTGTTGCCTTTGTAGTGCCAACTGGCAAAAAGGTCTACAAGAGCTCATATTGTTCCAATGAATGCCCTAAAGCATGCAGACGGGTTACACTGGGTGCTGTCAAAGTATTGCTGGTTTCTTTAGCACTATTCCTATTGTTCTAGAGGAATCTTTAAATAGATGATCACGAAATGAATGCTCTGCCAACTCCAGATATAACAGATGCACAGTATATGCCAGGTCTTTAGCTCCCAGATAAATGATCTTCATATTCTCTAATACAATACAATGTCAATGAGCTAGTGTTTGCTAGCACTGTAAAAGTACTGAAATGCTAAAAATAAATTGTTCTTCACTGTTTTAGAGGAAAATTATCACTTTGTTATAGCTGATAGGAAATTGGCATGCTGAAAAAGGTACTGTATTACTCATTTACTTCCAAGCATATTCTTCTTTGCCAAGAGTTGTATAATACACTTTCTTGAGACAGGAATTAACAAGGCACTAACCATTGGCATGCATGTACATAGAAGTATTACTAAATATATTACCAGTCCAAGGAAGCAAAATACTTGTATATATTCAATATCTAATATAATTTACGGTTTACAGAGAGAGCAGAGAGCATTATGGCTGAGTTGTGTAATCCTGTTTATTTTTAAGACAATCAGTTACACTCTCTCTTTTTCTGTAATATATATTCATATTGATATATACACTCTGTTTTTACATACTAGGACATACTGTAAGTGACAATCATTTAGTCCTCACCAAATCCTAAAATGTGACAAATGTAATCTCATGTGATACATAACCCAAAGCAGATTTTGTATTGTAACTATTTAGTTAACAAATAATAAGCCAAAATTAGAAAGATGTGTGTTAAAACTAGAGATGGTCACTGACCCCCGTGTTTTGGTTTTGGTTTTGGATCTGGATTACCTTCAGGTTTTGGTTTTGGCAAAACCGCCCTTGCGTGTTTTGGTTTTGGTTTTGGTTTTGTTTTGCAATTTTGTTTAAAAATCATTTTTTTTTTGGCCTAAATTAACCTAATTTAGTGCTCCACCTGTTTCTAGGAAAAAAAACAGTTTAATCCCTGGTAGGCCGTCCTTAATTCTGCACACAAACCTGATTGTCTTCCTCTCCATCTTAGCCTATTGGCAATGCAGCCATCGTTTTTGGGTGTATATTACACCCTACACTTATAGTTAAATATATAAAGAAATGGACAAAGGCAGTTTGGTTTCTGTCTGCATCAGCCCCCCCCCTCCACTTGTAGCTAACTAGAAAAGAAGCAGCCTGCATAGACTGTACTATATAAAATGAAATGGACCAAGGTAGTTTGGTTTCTGTCTGTATCAGACACCCCCCTCCACTTGTAGTAAAATAGAAAAGAAGCAGCCTGCCGAGACTGTACATTATTAAAACAAAATGGACAAAGGTAGTTTGATAGCTGTCTACGAGCCCCCCCCCCCTCCACTTGTTCAGAAAAGAAGCAGCCTGCATAGACTGTACAATATAAAACGAAAATGGACAAAGGTAGTTTGGTGGCTGACTATCAGCCCCCCCCCCACTTGTAGTTCAAAAGAAAAAAAGCAGCCTGTATAGACTGTACAATATAAAATTGAAATGGACAAAGGCAGTTTGGTATCTGTCTGTATATTACACCCTCCACTTGTAGTTAAATAGAAAAAAGCAGCCTGCATAGACTGAACAATATAAAAAGAAATTGACAAAAGCAGTTTGGTTTCTGTCTGCATCAGACCCCCTTTCCACTAATAGTAAAATAGAAAACAATTCAGCCGGTATAGACTGTAAAATATAAATAGAAATGGACAAAGGCAGTTTGGTGTCAGTCTGTGTATGACACCCTACCCTTATCGTGAAATTGACAAAACAGCAGCCTTTCAAGACTGTACGGGATATAGAAATGCCCCAAGTCCCTCTCCTATTTGGGGGTAGATTGCACCCTACACTTATACTTATTTTTTTGAGTGTGTTTTTTTCCCTGATTTAAAAAGACTATGTCCTTTTACATAGGCTTTACCAGATGACGTACAGGGAAGACTACCATCAGGACTGGTGCCAGCACCTGCTTGCAGATCCTGCTCATATGTGTACTGCTTTGATTCCATTTTAATGAGTCCAAAGCACTTGTAGTGCAAAATATTAAATAGATAGTGATGCTAGATAAGACTTTCAACACCAGAAAAATTGTGGTTTCACACTGGGGAATATGGAAAACCCCAAAGCACTTGTATTGCAAAATATTCAATAGATAGTGCTACTAGATAATACTTTCTGCAGCCAGAAAATAGTTTCTGTAGGAGGGAATATGACACCCCAAACAGTTGGTAATGTTTGCAAAAATGCCTCTATCCTCTCTTACTGCTATAACAATTGCTAGAAAAATTGCTAGAAGAATTTCTAGAAGAATTCCTAGAAGAATTGCAAGAATAATTGCTCTGTCCCTCTGTCAAATGGCGATGGATTGCTGTGGAGGCGGGTATTTATGGATTTCAAATATCGCGGAAACCGAGATCCGACGATGGCACGATGACGTTTTGCCACGATTTTGAATCAGAATTTGCGCAAGAGTACTGAGTCTGCTCGGCTCGGTACTCGGATAGGTGAAGTTCGGTCAGGTTCGGATCTCGGGGAACCAAGCCCGCCCATTGCTACTTAAAACGTACACCCTATGATTCAGTAGCTTGTAAAACCACGTGTTATACATTCTGCCTGATCAAAATCTAATTTGGATTGATTGTGATCTGGTTGGGCAGGATCGAAAATCTGGTTGTCTCATGACAACAATCTGCATGTGTATGTGTGAGCATCAGCTGACTACACCTTGTGATTCAGTTGTTTCACCTGATTGTTGAAACACAAGTGCAATTTGGCCTTTCATGTATATGGCCAAAGTTGGATGGCTGATATGAATGTGTCAGAACAAACCAATCTAAAGTCACAGCATGTGTAGACCCTATATGGTAACCCTGTGATTGGTATGAACACTGCATTGTCATCAAATGTTGAATGGGACTTGCTGAAAATCAGTGTGTGCAGTCATCAGCCAAAAAATAATAAGTCTACATGTTATCCAGTTACTTTTCCCAACCCCAAAACAAAAGAGTATATGGATAATAATGTCATGAAAGAGGTGAGGAAAGTGTTTATAATATACAATATACTGTATAATGTATATAAAATATATAATATAATATCTTTAGCTGATTGATCAATCCTCTTGGAGCAGGCACATTAAACGAAGGATTTAACAAAGTTTATGGAATTTTTGTGACCTTCAGTCTCCTCTCCCCTAAAAAACACTATTTATAAATAACATTGATATATAACATATATGTGATTCTTTCAGGCAGTTACTGACTTAGTGCAAAAGATTGACCCTTTCCTTGCCCAATATGTTGAGTGTTGTGAATATTAAGGGTTTAGTTTAATCCATGGCAAAACAGGTCCACAAACATCACAATCCATATTGTAAATATTAAATTAAACATAGATATTATACTAATAAACAGATCGTACATTCTGCACTGTAGACTGTGCAGTAATCTGCATAGTGTACCATGAGGACTGTGATCCTTGAACTAGTCATAGCGTGCTAGCATAAATGAGTTTAGAGGAAAGGCGGGATCAGATTCTCTCGTTATGCATGTTAATAGTAAGACTTCACATCATTACCTTTTCACAGCTCTATTAAATTCTGTCTGTATTGCTATTCTGACACCTTTCATCAAATTCTGTAATCATAAAGAAGTGTATTTCTGGCAAAGAGTGCTTGCTGTCTTTGTAAAGTGTAGCAACTGTGTGACCTCATCTCTGGCAGAATTACCATTTGTTTTCTTGGCTACAGTTGGTACATAATGCCAGAGTAGATTCTGTTTCCTTTGCAAAATCCAGTTCTGCATTAACACCTCCTAAAGTATGACCTTAAACAAACCTCACCTTCCACCACTGAAAATAATTCTGTTCTACTCGATTTAAAGTGACTTTAAAACATCCTTTGTGTACTTTATGTTTTGAGTGTTGCGTCATTATATATGTGTTTCCTTATCAATGAATAAACTCACAAGGAAATTTAAAACTTAATGACATGAGCTCAGGTGAGATTATATTGGGTTATCAGTGCTCATGATCAATGTTTAATTTAGCTCTCACTTTAGGTTCTTGTTGCATTGTTTGTGTGTGTTAGTGCTTCTTGATGTCACGTCGGAGCCTCGCTACATGCTCATAGAAGTGCAAGCAAATATCAACTATGTTTCAGGTACCATAACACAGAAGTGTGCACATCTACAGATCATGCAAACATCCTATGAGGCTGTACGATGAATTGAATTCCCCCATTAAAGTAACAGCCCTTGATATCACATGTTCTTTTGCACTATGTCACCGGTCCTGCGGCACTGAGCTGACCTCTGACCACATAGCTGAGAAAATAACCAACGATATGATTACCATAGAAGTAAGTTATATATATATATATATATATATATATATATATATATATATATATATATAAAATATGTATGTTGTAAAAAGCTGATATTAACAAATTTCTTATGTGTTCATGATTATACAGGGATTGCACAAGTTGTTAACTTTAAAAACAATTCAATTTAGGTTATACACAAAAGGTGATCTATCTAATGTTTGTATGTCACTCAAAATGTTCCCATCTGGTAGTTTCCTATGAAAGAGACTTGAACAAGGTTCCAAATGAAAAAGGGCTATTTGGAGTAGTCTTTAGACAAAGATGTTCTCTATGGGTGATTTGTTGGTACAGTTATATCCTCCCAATCCAGTTGACTATATGTGGAAAAGCTGGGTACAAAGCAGAAATAATGATGTACCTCCTAGACATATAATAACACTAATTATGTTGTATCACTCACATTTAGCTAATCATGTACAGGTGTTGGTTCTCATCAATGCACATTCAGCTTGTGGTCCCTGTGGTGCTACATCGCATCTCAGTTCCCGTATTTCTTCCAGAACCCATTAAGGGTGTTATATATTCCATATTTTATTGGGGGAAAAATAAGGGGGAGAAAAGGGGGTACTGCAATGATGAAATACGTTTGCACCAGTGGTCAAAGTGGAAATTTAGAAGTGATGGTACTGAAAATGTAAGTGAATGGAACTTGATAGTTTTATAATAAAAGCAGTAGGAGAAATGGTGGTATGATATACCACCGTATACCAGCCCACTTTGACCACTGGTTCACATAATATTTATTATTGTAAAAATCAAGTTTTACACTCACATTTATTAACAGAAAGAAAGTCATATACGAGTATATATAAGGACCCAGCAGACTCCTCTCTCCCGCAGCTGTCACTGAATATCGACGTCAGTGACAGCTGCGGGAGAGAGGAGGCTGCTGGGTCCCGGCGCCCGGCGGATTGGTAAGTTCCTGTTTTCTTTCTTCTTTCTATGGCTGGCGCCTGGCGCGGGGCAGAGTGAGAGGGATCGTAGCAGAGGAGGGGGACAGATGGCAGAGGAGGGGGACAGAGAGCAGAGGAGGGGGACAGAGAGCAGAGGAAGAGGACAGAGAGCAAAGGAGGGGGACAGATGGCAGAGGAGGGGGACAGAGAGCAGAGGAGGGGGACAGATGGCAGAGGAGGGGGACAGAGAGCAGAGGAGGGGGACAGAGGAGGGGGACAGAGGAGTGGACAGAGGGCAGAGGAGGGGGACAGCGTGACAGAGGGCAAAGGAGGGGGACAGCGTGACAGAGGGAAGAGGAGGGGGACAGAGGGCAGAGGAGGGGGACAGCGTGAGAGAGGGCAGAGGAGGGGGACAGCGTGAGAGAGGGCAGAGGAGGGGGACAGCGTGAGAGAGGGCAGAGGAGGGGGACAGCGTGAGAGAGGGCAGAGGAGGGGGGCAGCGTGAGAGAGGGCAGAGCAGGGGGACAGCGTGACAGAGGGCAGAGGAGGGGACAGCGTGACAGAGGGCAGGGGGGGCAACGTGAGAGAGGGCAGTGTGTCTGGATGCAGAGGGGCCAGTGTGCCTGGATGCAGTGGGGGCAGAGTGTCTGGATGCAGAGGGGCATTTTTGCATACAACTAAATAAGTATTTCTGTCGTGACCTAAATACTTATTCCAATTTTTTCACCCAACTACTTCAAAAACAGGACTGCTCAGTAATTATTTTGGAGGGGTGCCTTGAAAAAATTTGGAGACCCTAAGGGTGCCGCGAACTGAAAAAGTTTGGGAACCACTGCTATATAGCATGAATATTCTTGTTGTGTGCATGACATTGAACACAAATGATTGCATTAGTAGATAAAAATTACCTTTGTTTTCATTAGACAATCAATCATTAATATATTCCTTATTAATTCACAGCCAAACATGGATTGAAACTATCTCCATCAAAAGGCATAATAATAATACAAGTTTTTAAAGCCTTGATTATTAATCAACGTTGCTATGTGTTTAATTCTTACCCTGACATACAGGTTTTGGCAAATCTTTCATTTTCAGACAACTTTTCAGGTTTCAGTCTATTGAAAACCAGACACTGAAAAATGATGCAGTGCTGATAGTGAAGCATCTGCCCACACAGATCATAAAGCTGTTTGCTTGGCACAGCTAACGCTGCACGTGTGTCTAACTGCTGCTGTGGATTTTCTTTTCTTTATTTTAAAAAGTAAACTAAAAAATGGGTAATATAGTTTGTCAGACTGTGGCTTCCATAATGACTGTCCTGCACTCTCCTACCTGTTCTTGCCACTTTCACCACCTGTGGCTGCTGGTGTCTTTAGCTCAGTTGCTGCTTGTCTGGATCCTGGAATGTTGGATGCCCTATTTGGAAAAAAAAAATGAGTACATGAAATTTAGAAAACTCCAACCAGCCTCAACATTAAAATAATAATATACACATTTGCTAAATAGATATATTTCCTTCCAAACAACCTTGACATTAAATTAATAGCAAATACATTTAATACATAGACCTATTTTTCTCCAATCAGCCCCAACATTAAATTAATAGTATTCCCATGTAATATACAGTAAAAGCCTATTTATCTCCATACAGCCTCAGCAATAAATTGAATAGCATTTATGTTTACTAAATATAACCATTTCCCACAACCATCCCTGGCATTATATAATTCATATTCATATTTAATAAATAGCCCTACTCCCCAATAGCAGCCCCATATTCAATTAATAGCCAAAACCACTCCAGCATTAAATTAAAGGTCACCTCACCTTAAATTAATAGGCCCTACTACTAAATAGCACCACAATCACCCCACAAATAAATAGCACCCATTAAATAATTAGCCAAACCATTCAATAGCCTACCTCTGACACTCTATTAAAACCCATTTCCCTCACACACTATATTAACATACACCCCCCTCCACACACACATTATGCTGCCATGCCCCCTCCCCACTCACACACACACACACACACACACACACATTATGCTGCCATGCCCCCCTCTCACACACACACACACACACACACACACACTATGCTGCCATGTCCCCCCCTACACACACTTTATGCTGCCATGTACCCCCCAACACACACACATTATGCTGCCATGCCTCCCCCCACACACATACATTAAGCTGCCATACCCCCTCCTTTCAAACACATCTCACACACACACACACACACACTCAGACACACATACATTATGCTGCTATGTCCCCCCCTCACACACACATACATTATGCTGCCATGTCCCCCCCTCACACACATACATTATGCTATCATGCCCCCCCCCTCACACACATACATTATGCTGCCATGTCCCCCCCCACACACAAACATTATGCTGCTATGTCCCCTCCCTCACACATACATACATTATGCTGCCATGTCCCCCCCTCACACACATTCATTATGCTGCCATGCCCCCCCCACACACATAAATTATGCTGCCATGCCCCCTCACACACATTCATTATGCTGCCATGCCCCCCCCATACATACATTATGCTGCCATCTCCCCCTCCTTTCACACACACAAACACAAACACAAACACACACACACACACACACACACACACACTCAGACACACATACATTATGCTGCCATGTCCCCCTCCACAAATGTGTTTTTTTAGGTAAGGCACCAGAAACTTGTAGCCCAGCTTTGAAAAGGTATGGGATATGAACAGGTAGGGGTACCTCAGTACTTATCGAAGATATTGGTGCATTTGAATGTTCAAAAGGTTGAGTTGATTATTCATTATACAATTTTTTCTTCATGCAAAATGTTGTACAGACATAAATCAAATATAGTATGTGGTACATAAGAAAAAAGTTAATACCTTAAAGGGATATACTAAGTGCCTCATCTTGAGTTAGGAATAAGTCTATCTGAAAGGTGCAGTGTGGGTTGCGTAGGTTTCCTCCGGGTGCTCCGCTTTCCTCCCACACTCCAAAAACATACTGGTAGGTTAATTGGCTGCTAACAAAATTGACCCTAGTGTGTGTCTGTGTGTGTTAGGGAATGTAGAATGTAAGCTCCAATGGGGCTGATGTGAATGAGTTCTCTGTACAGCGCTGCAAAATTAGTGGCGCTATATAAATAAATGGTGATGATGATGATGTTTTTCATGAATGAATTTAACATGAATTGTCCAGGTGTAAATTTGCACCCATTAGCTGGATTTGCACCTAACTAAATGAGGCCCTAAGAGTATACTGTGGACTGACAGAATGTTGTTTACTTATTATTATTATTATTATTATTATAATCTCTTTAAATAGCACCAACATATTCCGCAACGGTGTATAAGCAGACTAAAATCTCCAGATTTTGCTCACACATCTCTTAGCTAACAGAAAGCATAAGTTAAATTTTAAATGTTTTCCAAGTTAACTGGAACATGTTTGGGTTATTTGTATGGGCAGAGCAACTTACCATAAATCTGAAATGGGTGTTTGTGCATAGTTGTCAAAACATGGCAATGCTTAAATAAGACCTTCATATCAGGAAACAGCTAATCAATGGTCATTATTGATTGCTTGTATGTACAGTATATATTATTGTTCATGCAGTCATACTTTGCATTTCAATGAGTGAAAGTGATATACAATGGCTCTAAAGCTGTGTGCTGCCCTTATTTATTGAACATATTTATTGAACTAGCACTTCAGTGGCCAATATCTCCTGAGGCATGAATCACTTATGATTGGTACATGAAGGAAGATACACATACTCACAGGAAAGGACTGTTGGTTACATATATCTATGGTGCAATTCTCTGTGCATTGTAACAGAACAAAAAGCTATTCCTTTTGCAGAAAGAGATTTGCTTCTGTTTTCATAATTTATTTTGAAGTAAATGCCCATATTTAGATACTTCTTAAAGTAGTACCACCCACTGTATACAATGAAGTCAGTCATTTTGTAGACTTCTCGTGACAAGTGATGTGGCCGACGGTAGTGTTCGGCCAGTATTGCATCCACAGGGGGGAAGGGGGGGCCGGCCCGAATAGCCGTTGGACAGAGCGGCCCGGGGGACCGCTGCCCCCCCCCGGTCCAGCCCGCCCCTGTTTGCGGCTGCAGAGAGGCCTGGAGGTGAGCGGAGCCTGGTGATGCTGGTCCTTCTGCTACAGAGAAGGTCACTCGGGTCATAGACATAGACCGTAATATTTGGCAATGTGGCACAGCGATGCCCCTGTCTGTGATTGTACACATTTCTTGGCCTGAGTTGTTAACACAGAATCAGCAGTAGTGCTCAATCATCCACCACACCCATGCTGCAGAAGCAAGTGCAGGATTTTGACAGGGATTTTGACTTTACCTTTTACCCAAAAAATATTTGTACATATTTAGTAGTAGTTTGTACGTATGTAAAATACTGCATAGAGTATATACAACAAACCAGTGGTCAGGTAGAAATGGCACTATGAAAAATGTTAGTGAATTGAATGTGTTATAGAATATGGAATAGCTTTTCAATCAAAGCAGTAGGGGAAGCGGCAGTATGGCATACCACCATATACCAACCCACTTCCATACTGCAACAAACTATATACAATATATCCTGCTCTGGCAAGAAAGGGATGCCCCTTTTCATTGACACGGTATGGATTGACATGCACACATCTCTATCTGTAAGGAAGGACCAGCAAGTGATTGCCAAATGCAAGTTCGTATAGAGAATTGTATGTTTCCTGTTTACTAGCGCACAAAGCTAGATTATTGTAAGTTCCTCTGCTGTCTTTCTAATTCAATAATGTTGAGTGTGATGGCTGCACAAATGTGACACTTTCTGTGCTGTAAAATATTTGAAATGTTTATTTATTTCATAGAGTATGTATTGTGAAAATGGTCAATTCTATTAAAGAAGATTGCTAAATATTTGCTATGTAGGTTTTTTTTTTTAAATAATATTTGTAAGAACTAAAAATACAGTGAATGTGTTTATTTTGCTTTAGCGTTTTAAAAGCTTGTATTTCTTTTTGTATTTGTCTAAGGGAAATATTAGGAAATTGATATATTATTATGTTTGTTGAATTAATTTAGCTATTTTTTATTCATGTGTAAAAATAAGAAGCCAAGAAGTCAAATATCCCCCATCCAAACATATTTTATTAAGTTTTGCATAGTGCAAGCCATAGACCTGTAATGGAGCAATACATACCAGTGTGTGTACATCTCAAGGAACAGAAAAAAATATTTTGTTAATACAAACAATGACATATTTGTACAGATCACAGCCAGATGGAATGTAAACCCCTCTATAAGAATGACAAACGATCTCAATGTCCTTGCTTCACTTTGTAAACTTGCACTATTAACACTGATATTGCACTGACACTGCATATTCTTTTTCACTACTGCAATTAGCACTTTATTAATCAATTATAAGTAAGGGACCTCACCAGTCTGTATCCTTTATAAGACACTCACTTCTACCAATCTCTGCACAAGCAAAGTTGAATCTTCTCTGCTCTTGTTTCAAGAGCCTTGTTTTTTTGCCTGCTTATTGACTTAGGACCTGAGTCATTAAAGAGAGCAAAGCATAAGAAAGTAGTAACTTTGCATCTGGGCAAAACCATGTTGCATTGGAGGGAGAGGTAAATTTAAAATGTGGGGACAGATTTATAGTTGGAGTAGCGCATGTCCTACATCAACTTTAAATGTCAGTGTAAAAATGAAGCTATCAAGTATTTGTGAGCTACATGAAAAAACAGCCAGTATTTAACTCATGCTCAAAATAGCAAACTAATTTGCACCCCTTGCATTGTAACATGGTTTGTCCAGGAGAAATCTTTCTCCTTTTTTTTGCTTTGCTCTCCTTAAAGACCCTAAGTCTTCACCTCCCTATATTTTACCTTCTCCAATCCATCAACTTCGGCTTTGTCCATCAAGACCTGCTCTCTCAGCACTAAGTGCTGTGTCTGTGATAGCTAACCTAGCCAAGTAGTTCTATTTTGGGGAACCAGCATTGGTTCTTCAAGCTGCATGCTGGCAATTCTTGAGGGTCACAAACAGAGTTGACTTCTATGAAGCCATAACTCCTACCAATCTATGCTTGAGAAAAGTTAAAAGTTCATTTCACTGCAGGTGCTTCAAGAGTCTTGTTTTGTTTGCCTATTTATCTACTTCATCTTGTCCCTCACAGCTTGTCCTCTTAGGAGTATGCAGCTTGGTCTGTTGTGGTATTTCTGTGATAGCTACCCCAACTAAGGGGTTTCCTCCTGAGAGCAATCAGCACCATGACACTTTTTACCAACCAAAGTGGCCTAACTTTCCCTACTTTGAAAGTATGGTGTGCTCAGTGCGACCGATTTGCAGTTGGGCATATTTTAATTTTGTGGCATCATCCCCTTCCATCTGGAGAGGAGGAGCAAGAGCGAGTAATCTTAGGTTAAGTACAGTAAGGGCATCTTCAGGTAACTGACATGACTAGACTTGGATGCATCCCCATTTCATTACAATTTAAATGGAAAATGTGACTTTCTTGTGTATAAGACACTTCATTTAATTTTTATATTGTGTTCAAATATTGTAAAGCAATTGTTGCATTCACTGCTAACACTTTTAGCAAAGAGATGTGACTTAGCATTAGACATGGGTATACACATCGGATGTCAGACACAGAAATACTGCTATCTTTAAGTTGGACATATCTTGAGATACGCGCAATTCAATATACACACGAGTTGATGTGGGATACTCGAAAAATAGATAAAAAGCACCATAACTTTACAGAGTAATGCCGTCCATGCACACACGCACCCCAGCTGCATCCCTATTATTTTGTAAATAAACCTCCTAATGTGCCTGTCCATTGAGACTTACAGTACCATGTACTATACAATACATCTCCTCACTCGTCTCAAAATATCTCCCAACTCGACACCTCCGTTCTGCACAAGACCTGCGTCTCTCTTCCACTCTCGTCACTTCCTCCCAATCTCGGTTACAGGACTTTTCTTGGGCTGCACCCACTTTATGAATTCACTCCCTTGCATCACAAGATTTTCCTCTAGTCTTCAAACCTTGAAGCGTTCTCTGAAAACCCACCTCTTCATTATTATTATTATTACTATTTATTTATATAGCACCACTAATTCCGCAGCGCTGTACAGAGAACTCACTCATATCAGTTCCAGCCCCATTGGAGTTTACAGTCTAAATTCCCTAAAACACACACACAGACAGAGACAGACACACAGACAGATAGACTAGGGTCAATTTGTTAGCAGCTAATTAACCTACTAGTATGTTTTTGGAGTGTGGGAGGAAACCGGAGCACCCAGAGGAAACCCACGCAAACACAGGGAGAACATACAAACTACACACAGATAAGGTCATGGTTGGGAATCGAACTCATGACCCCAGTGCTGTAAGGCAGAAGTGCTAACCACTTAGCCACCGTGCTGCCCTCTTCAGACAAGCTTATAGTATTTCTCTACCACTCTCTTAATCTCCCTAGGTTACCCTATTACCACACTCTACACAGCTAACACAATACAACAACCCTCTGACCAACATAATTGTGTGACTGAGCATACAGCCCACTAAATACTTTGTAACCTTTGCAGTCCAACTGGACAAATATTCAATATGATGTAGCACTTACCCTTGTGTATCAAACCATTGTCCCATAGATTGTAGGCTTATGAGCAGGGCCTTCTTACAGCTACGTATATATGTATTACCCAGTATTGTTTTCTTACTGTTTGTTCCCAATTATAAAGTGCTACGGATTCTGCTGGCGCTATATAGATAAATGATGATGATGATGATGAAGGCTACCATTTGGATTTTGGAATAGTGCATAGTCTCCATTCCTTAAAAAAATCTCAATAGACTGCTCTTTGTGCCCTTTGACCCGTTTTTCAATTGTTATTAGTTTACAAGGATATTTGGCTAGATACTTCAGATAAGGAGGTTCAGGATTGATCCATCATGCCAGAACCAACTCCTTGGCCACCAATAAAATGATGGGCACTAAAACAAATAAGACCTTGCCTGTAAAGACATTGCCGTTTTAAATCTGCCCTGCAAAGTCGCGGAATATCGGCGACTTGCAGAATGCGCAGATTGACACATTTACCCCCTAGGTTCATTTTATGCTTGTTCAGGGGGTATAATAACAAAACAGCAATGTTGCTTAAATAACATACTCATACCCTGATTATGATAAACATCTGGTCATTGTTGAATGACCAGTCATTGGTCTGTCAATCAATTAACATTTATAATTAGATATTATAGGCATTCTATACACATAATAAAGGTTTAAAGCTAAAGTTTCTGGTTAACCACATACATTATTCAATATTAAATGCTCCCTACCCCTAAGTATCTGAACAGAAGAGGTCCAATGGCCACTATCCATGCCATTCAGGATATACACCGACTCCTAACGGGTAATTCTCCAGCTATAGAGAAAGTCAAGTACTGCCGACAGTGATTGGTAAAGGTCTTAGCTATATGTCCAGTAAGTGCCAGGACCAAGATAAATACAGCAAATCTACTATTATTGAGAAGGGAAGGATTATGTCAAATTGATTTTTTAAAGTGGAAAACCCATTTATTATGCTTATTAGTATTCTGGTAACAGTTTCTATGAAATGGTTTAACCTCCTGCTACTTTTTTAAACCAGAAGTTGGGCAGCAGGCAGAGCGCTCCTGAGCCTCTGTGTTGCAACTGTGCAGAATTAGTATGACTGTGGCATTCTATGCACTCAACATTCAGAATGGGGCTGTCATTATAATACTTATAGACTCCAACTTGAAAAGACTGCCACATGGCAGATGCACTCCCCAACTCCCATCACTCCTGGTAACATGAAAAGAGCTGGGAGTTTTACCTTTGTCAGGTGAGAATGCACTCTCATGCTTTGCTGACCAGTTGACGATAGGCATTCTATAGCTCTGAGGTAACAATTTTTCTCCAGCAGTACAGGGAGGGGTAGGTTATACTGCTTAAAAATATATTTTTATTTTTTGCTTTGGTATAGTGGTTCTTTTAATAATTCTCTTTTTAATGTTTTGGAGGGTTTTTTTCCCCATTAGTTTTTACAATAGCACTCTAGAGCATTTTGCAAAATCAGTGAGTGTAGCCCAAATCCATCTATGATGCAAAATGAATGTTTCAGCAAACTTAATTATTAACCAATATGTGTCTACCCAATAAAGCTTTTTTGGAGATGGTTTTGATCCTATTGTTTTCCATAAGTGACATAATGAAAAATATGTAATTATGTTCACAATACTAGTAATTATGCTCCCAGACCAAGATGTTGAATTATTGTGTGAATGATAATTCCCACCCAATACTGCATTTAAATAGCAATGCATAGTGTAAAGCTAACTGTGTCATGCTAGATATTGTAACTCCTCAGGACCTTGTTCCCTATTTCTAATGAACATTGTTTGGAAAATTAAGCTCTAGACCTAATCTGATACTTAAGGTTCAGGTGGATCTCAATGTTAGACACTCCAGGACAAGAGATGCAAACAACTGCTGGTTTGGTACTTAAGCTTAGTGTGGAGATTAGACTAATGGCGAGTGAAACTTCAGTTACTAGTCACCATGGCTTAAAGTACATAAATAAAGACCTAGCTTTGAGGGACAACACTAAAGAATAGATCCAGGCTTATATATGGACACGTTTTAATTGATGACTGACTTTTTTATGGGGTGAGACTAGATCCACACAAAATTTGAACGGTATTAGAGCCTCTCTTCTCCAGTGCTAGCATGCCAACCCCCTGTCTATTTCTGGTATCAGTTTTTTTATTGGTGCCTTTAAATGACAGAGTAAATAGACCTAGCAGTTGCTCATTGAAATCCAGCTCATGCGGCTTCTAATGATCTACAATGAATTCTCATTGAGGAAATGTTGACTAATCAGTTTAATTGCACTTAGGCTTGAATATGGATGGGCTCCATTAGAGAGTTGTTTCTATTACTGTTTCTTTCTGCTGGTAATGTCATTTGAGATGTACAGTACGCTCTGTTCCTTTATATGGAACACATTAATGGATGTGTGAGGTAAACATCAGAGTGCATTTAACCCTCTTATTGCTGTACCATTCTAATACTGTTCTGCGATACACTGCACATGACTCAATCATTCTATCCTAATTAATAAGAAAAAATAAAAAGTCTACTGCATAAGGTTTACAAGGTTTACAAGGTACAGATATTTAATATGCTTCCTACAATTCAATACTTATTTGCTTCAAAATGTTTTAAAACAATCTACTATATTCCGAACATCTAAAGTAATATTTTTGTGTCAGTCTACATACGGATGATATTTTGTTCTGTGTATAATTCTAGATTTTGGAATGCTCTATTTTACAATTAAATTTATTCTAGCATACTCTTCCCTTAAACATATCTTTGCTGGTATAAAAAGTAAATTATATCATCAAAGATATTTTCCACTTTAAAATCAAATGTATTAATTTTATTAACCTCCCAATATAATACTTTGGGTGGGGTCTCTCCCTTGGTGCTGACTGGTTTAGCAGAGTCTCAGCACCTACATATATATTGGAACCTCTGGTGATCCCATTCTTCACAGCTCAAATATGTCCAGACGGTGGTGGAGCATGTACAAAGTATACAGACCTCCCTTGGGGTCCATCTCTGCCTCCAGCCCCATCTATGACTCCAGCTGAGTTCCATTAAAGTCTGGGAAATTGACAGCACAGACCAACAGCTTCCTATTGGTTTACGTAGTCAACCCCCTCCCAGGCTGTGTGCACAGCAAAGGCTTCTACAGTGCCCAGCCCAAGTGGGAGCAGCATGAGTGGCCCTGGTGATAGCATTGGAGAACCAACACAGCAGCACTAGATCTTATACTTTGAGATGTTGTGTTTGGCTTACCCTGTTATAGAAAGAGCAGAACAGCACCCAAGGTTATCTGCAGAGGTCCTGGCTATATGTACGTGCTTAATACAACAAATGTATTATTGTTGAGAAGTGAACAGACATAGTATAATTGATTTTTAAAGTGGAAAACCCATTTAATATGCTTGAGAGGATTCTGGTAACATCAGTGGTGATCTGATGCTAAGTAAAAGCTCTTCAACTCTTGTTACTTTATTTATTATATTAAAATTGTTATTTCTAAATAATAAAACATGCTTAGTCAACAGAAATAGTAAACAAATTGTGCTCTGACAGTACAGTTGTAGCCTGGATTTCTATGACCAATTGCGTTTCCATCTGTCTGGATTTCACCAGGATAGTTAGTTTTTCAGATGGATCTTGTGGATCATGAAACCCTGACATGGTAAAGTAACATGGTCCTGAATTCTAGTGAAATACACAAATAAGGATAGATAGAGCTCTTACTATTTGAATAGAGGCATGGTGTGGCTGAAAAGCACAAATATATTAAATGCCACTCTCCGGGCACTCACTGTAGGAAACCTATTCCATTTTAATATAAACAAAAGGTGGTAATCCTTTCAGGCAGGCATCTTAAAAAAATTGGGGCAAAATATAAGGGGGAAAATGGGAAAGGAGTAGGCAATGTTACATTGAAAGAATAGGATTGTGAACTCAGGCTCTTCATAATGAAAAGTAAATATTTACTTCTCATTGTAGTAATCATCCTTGATCTTTTGTGGCACATACGGCGATGTCCAACTTATTATACAAAGTAGACACAGTCAGTATACAAATTAGAAACATTCATCCAGATCTGATTTTCTGATTTCAGAATCTTTCTGATTCCTGCCTAGCTACTATCTATCACTATACCTCACAGTTACTCCTATGATATATACATCAGTCATTTGCACACATCAGTCAGTTACATATCAGTCAGTTTTCTCCTTCAGATATCCTATATACCATTATGCTTTCCACTCACTCCTCTTCAGCTTCCTAGCTATCAATTTTGCCTTCCATACACTACCTTTCCATTTCTTGACTAACTACCATCTAGCACTATACTCCATAGTTACTCCCATAAGTGGTCTATCCTCTCCATCCCCCTCCTTGTACTCCAGACATTATCTACATATGCCTCCCACCTACCTCTTTTCCTCCCAACATTTCTTACCCTCTTCATCACCTCTTTTCACTCATCCCTGATATCCAATTAATACTACCTTCTTCCCAGGGCCGGACTGGGACTAAAAATCAGCCCTGGCATTTAAGGTACACAGGCCCACCTCAGTTCCAGCAGGAATGAAAATATGTGCCGCCGCGTAGCGGTGGCGCTGAACACGGCGTGACCTCATTGTGTTGTGGGTGTGGCCAACATGGGGCATTGATACATACATTATAATAATACATTACATTTTAGACAAATACACAGGCCCTACTGTTAGAAGCACACAGCGTTGCCTTCACAAGCAGTACGTTGTGAAGCGGGACATACCTTCCAACTGTCCTTGCAGTCGGACCAAATCCTGACTAAGGGAGACAGTCATCCAAATTCAGGACTGCCCTACCAGATTCAGGACAGTTGGCAGACTGTCCTGCTCTCTCCTACCTGTCTTGGTCACTTTCACCACTTGTAGCAGATGGTTTCTTTAGCTCAGTTCATTCTTGTCTCGAACCTGGAATATTGGATGCCCTATTTTGAAAAAAAAAATGGGTACATGAGATTTAGAAAACTCCAACCAGCCCCAATGTTAAAACAATAGCACTCACGTTTTATAATTAGGCCTACCCCCAGTCCCCACAATAATAATATTCACATTAATTAAGTAGACCAATTTCCCTCCAACCAGCCCCAACATAAAATTAACAGTATACCCATTTACTCAAGACATATTTCCCTCCCTCCAAACAGTCCCAGCAATAAATTAAATAGCATTAAAATGTAATAAATATAGCCATTTTCCACAACCAATCCCGACAATAAATAATTTATATTCACATTCAATAAATAGCCCTTCTCCCCAAAATCAGCCCCATATTCAATTGATAGCCCTAAACCACCCCAGCATTAAATTAAAGGTTCTTTCACCTCACCTTAAATAATTAGCCCCCACCTACACTCCACCATTAAATAGCCTACCTCCCACACTATATTAAGATCCTCCCTTCTCTCACATATTATATTAAAATACTGCGCTCGCGCACACTATATGAACATGGCCAAACACGCACGTACACTATAGCAACATGGGGCCACACATGCACAAAATTAGCCCCACAGCCACACTGTTAGCCCCACTGGTTGTTAGCCCCACTGGTTGTTAGCCCCACTGTCTGGTTGTTAGCCCCACTGTCTGGTTGTTAGCCCCACTGTTTTTCCTCCACTGTTTGTTAGCCCCACTGTTTATTTGTTAGCACCACTGTTTGTTAGCCCCACTGTTTGTTTGTTAGCCCCACTGTTTGTTTGTTAGCCCCACTGTTTTTCCTCCACTGTTTGTTTGTTAGCCCCACTGTTTGTTTGTTAGCCCCACTGTTTGTTTGTTAGCCCCACTGTTTGTTTGTTTGTTAGCCCCACTGTTTGTTTGTTAGCCCCACTGTTTGTTTGTTTGTTAGCCCCACTGTTTGTTTGTTTGTTAGCCCCACTGTTTGTTTGTTAGCCCCACTGTTTTTCCTCCACTGCTTGTTTGTTAGCCCCACTGTTTGTTTGTTTGTTAGCCCCACTGTTTTTCCTCCACTGTTTGTTTGTTTGCCCCAGTTTGCCAGCCCCACTGTTTGCCACACTATTACTTACACACACAGACACTTACCTTTTTACATCCAGCAGCAGCAGCACCCTGCGCGCTGGTCAGCCAACGGAGAATCAATGACTGCCGACTATGCAGTA
This sequence comes from Mixophyes fleayi, assembly GCF_038048845.1. Taxonomy (NCBI): domain Eukaryota; kingdom Metazoa; phylum Chordata; class Amphibia; order Anura; family Limnodynastidae; genus Mixophyes; species Mixophyes fleayi. Next base: position 122,266,863 of record NC_134405.1, read on the forward strand.
ATCACATGGGACGGCGCCTGTGGCGTGGTGCCGTCCCATGTGATTACTCACATAGTCGCCAGTCACTGACTCTCCGTCCGCCGAGCAGCGCGCAGGGTGCTGCTGCTCGGCGGACATGCGGACCGGCCCTTCTGGCCATCGGCCCTTCTGGCATTTGCCAGAAGTGCCAGATGGCCAGTCCGCCCCTGCTTCTTCCTAATATCACTATTTGCCCACCTTGGGTACTCTCTCCCCCATCCATCCTATACCATTCCACCTTATCCCTTGTCCCATTTCCTCTTTTTCCCCCTTTTCCCCCCTTCCTTCTTGAGATATTCACTATTTTCCACAACTTTCCCACCTCTAAACTCAATAGCTCTACAATTTCTTCCTCCACAAATCCTTCCTCCCCTCACCTCAGCTGTATACTCTCTTCACTGCATATAGCCTCTACCACCCTCACTCCCCCACTTACCACTATTGATTTCTCCAATTCACCCTCCAAATCTCTGCTCCTAACCACCATCCACTATTGTCCACCTCCCGCCACTATCCTTCCCTCCTCCAACCTTATCCTCATTCTCATCTTAAATTACTCACCTTTACCTGTGCATTCTGGAATGCCAGATCTGTCTGTAATAAGCTTCCTCCCAACCATAAGCTTTTCCTCTCCCGCTACTTCAACCAACTTGCCCTCACTGAAACCTGGACCCCACCTTCTGACAATGTCTCTGCTGCTGCTCTGTACTTTGGCTATCCTTTACACACACTCCATGCTCTGACAGCTGCCAACAAGGTGACTTAGGCATCATTTATCTCCTAACTGCACCCTTAGCATTGTGTTCCCTGTTCCTTCCCTCTCCTTCTCTTCCTTTGAGACTCACACCATACATCTTTTTTCCCCTTTCCACCTCTGTGTTACAGTTATCTACCGCCTCCCTGGCACCACCTCTCACTTTGTTGACAATTGTGCAGCCTGGCTCTCCCATTTCCTTTCCTCCAACCTACCCACCCTCATCCTTGGGACTTCAACATCCCCATTAACACCCCCAATGATAATTCTACCTCCAAACTCCTCTCCATTACCTCTGCCCATGGGCTCACCCAGTGGACCTCTCATCCCACACACTGTAAAGGGCATTCCCTTGACCTTGTATTCTCTCACCTTTGTGACATCTCTGACATCTTTAATTCATTATTCCCACTTTATGACCTCAACCTTCTTCTCCCCCTCCTGCACCCAAAGCCCTGCGGACACCACACAACCTGCATTATTTTGACCCCTCCTGCTTCTCTGCCATCCTTGAACCACTCCTCACTGCCATATCCTCTTTGTCTTGCCCTGACGCATCAGTCTCCTTTTACAACTCCTCCATCTCCACAGCCCAACCCATTTAAAGTCTGACACTCTGTTCACCTTTACTCCTGTCTTGGACTCTGATGTCCTCTTACTCTTCTCTTCCTCTTCCTTCTTAACCTGTTCTCTGTTGCACCTGCTTCACTCTCTCTCCTCTAACAATTGCAGTTACCTAGCTCACCTTTTTCATCTTTCTCTCTCTACAGGCATCTTCTCTTCTGCTTTCAAACACATTCTCATGATGCTCATTGTCAAGACACCATCTCTCAACCCTTCCTCTCTCTCCAGCTACTGCCCCTTATCCTTGCTCCTATTACTTTCCAAACTTCTTGAATGGCTAGTCTGTAACCGTTTCACATACTTTCTGACTGTTCAACTCCCTCCTTGATCCATTTCAATCAGACTTCTTCTCTATCCACTCCACTGCTCCTTGACCTCTCTGCCTCATTTGACACAGTTGACAATCTTCTCCTCCTTGACACCCTTCTCTCCCTTAGCCTTCGTGACATCTGTCCTTTCCAGGTTTACCTCCTACCTCTCCGATTGTTCTTTCAGTGTATTTTCCTCTGGTACCTTCCCCCCCCCCCCTCCAATCCCTCTCTCTGCTGGGGTTTCCCAAAGCTCTGTTCTTAGCACATTACTTTTCTCTCTTTACACTTCCTCTTTTGGTCAACTCATCTGCTCATTTGTCATCCAATATCACCTCTATGCTGATGACACTCTCATCTACCTTTCCTCCCCTGTGCTCTCTCCCTTCCTCCTCTCCCATGTGTCTGACTGCCTCTTTGTTATCTCCACCTAGATGGCTGGACGCTACCTCAAGCTCAATATATTCAAAACTGAGCTTATCATCTTTCCACCACCCAGTGTCACATCTTTCCTCTCATCTCAATTAAGGTTGATGGTGTCACCCTCTCCCCTGTTTCCCAGGTACACTGCCTAGGGGGTCATCATTGATGCCAGCTCAATTTAACTACCCATATTCAGTCCCTTGCAGAATTCCTGTCGCTTCCATCTTCGCAAGATTGTCAAGATTTACCATTTCCTCTCCCTGGATGCAACCAAGATCTCCATTCATGAATGGATTGCCTCTTTGTTATCTCCACCTAGATGGCTGGACGCTACCTCATGCTCTTGTCATCTCTGATCTTGATTATTGCATTCTTCTCCTCTCTGGCTTGCCTGACAGATATCTGTCCCACCTGAAATCTGTGCTGAATGCAGCAATGCAATTAATCTTCCTCTCCCCATGTTCCTCTCTGCTATGCCTCTCTGCAAAACCCTCCATTAGCTCCCCATGCCTTCCAGAGTACAATTCAACTTGCTTACCCTCACTTATAAAGCACTCTTCAATGCCTCCCCTTCCTACCTTTCCAAACTTGTCAAGAAATACTCCCTTACTCGCCCACTACATTCTGTCAACGACCTTCGCCTCTCCTCATCACCTATCGCCAACTCATATTCCTGCCTTCAGGACTTTGCCCATCCCGCCCCATCAAACTTGCCCAAACCTCGAATGTGTGAAACTCCTCCTCAAAATTCACCTTTTCACACTCTCCTGCCTGGCCCCATTGTAAGACAATTCCTTCCTCACCCTCCACCTGCCCATTACACTCCACCTCTATCAACTCCATTTACCACCCTAATCTTGTTGATGTTAACTCTCACACGTTTGGCCCTCTCTACCTCCTATCTCCTCATTCTCTTTGTAATGTTTCCTTTGTTCTAGTTGTATCTTCTTATGTAGTTGATTTCTCTAGAGTCTCTTGTATTGATTTTTACAGATTCTATTGTTTCTCTCCTCGCCTACTTATGTGTATTTTTTTCAGTTTATTATTTGTTGATTGTGCGGTGCTGCAGATTCTGTGTGCATATAAATATAAATGGTGATGATGATCTGCAGTTCTATATTATTGCAGAAATTGTTAAGGGTGTCTCCTTTTTACAATTGTTACGATTTTGATGCCTTAGTCAGTATTAGCACAGGCTTACCTAGGGCGCGGAGTCTAACGGCCTTCCGGTCTTCACCAAGAACCACCGCAAGGTAGTGTGGACTTAGCTGCCGAAGAACCGCAGGTCGCGGCCCCCAGATTAGCCTACTGACGTAAGGGAGAAAGTTCTAAGTGATGGCAGGCAGACAAGAAAATAGACAATGCGGTGCAAGTACAGGCACTAACCGTTAATTCCAGGCGTTGTAGGTCTGGAACAGTAACCGGTAGATGCACGGAGGCAATGGGTGCGTGGCAGGATTTGGGTCCAGAGAATAGTTGGTAACACAGCCGAGTCGGTACACAGAAGGTATCAGGTATACGGTGCCAGAAGAAGATCCAGAGAATAGTTGGTAACACAGCCGAGTCGGTACACAGAAGGTATCAGGTATACGGTGCCAGAAGAAGATCCAGAGAATAGTTGGTAACACAGCCGAGTCGGTACACAGAAGGTATCAGGTATACGGTGCCAGAGGGAGATCCAGAGAATAGTTGGTAACACAGCCGAGTCGGTACACAGAAGGTATCAGGTATGCGGTGCCAGAGGGAGATCCAGAGAATAGTCAGGTCACAGCCAGGTAGGTACACAGGAGTAGGAGGAATAGAGGGGTTAACAGGGAGCAGGTTCACAGAAGTCAGGACACAGGAACTGTAGCCAGGAACAGGAAACACATTGCTCTGACACAGGCAGCGTGTCAGAGCAGGGGAGATATAGGAGTTTGAATTCCCCGCCCAGGAGTCACATGATCGGCAGCAGAGAGAACCCGGAAGTGCGGCAGCGCTAACAGAAGAAGCGCTGAACAGATCGGACACCGCTGTCAGCTCCCGCTGACAGCGCAGCGGAACGGGAACAAGGTAAGTTCCTAACAACAATAAGTGAGAAGCCTGAGTGAGCGAATTTGAAAGACCACAATATGTGTTTCCTGAGGCTGACAAGTTCCATAGGATCTTTGTTTTCTATCTTAAATAAATGCAGCATTTAATCTTTGCATTTCCTGCTCATTAAAATATATGTAGTTTCCTTGTTCATGACACATACAAGGTTCTGCATGTCTTAATATATATTACTTGTAACTCGTGTGTGACCGCCCTTCCTATCCACATTCACATCCCACGCTAAATGGGCAATGAAAACATGCAGGTAAGGTTACAGGGAAGAAAACTAGGGGAAGATAGAGAGGAGGAGAGATATCAGGAAATGGGATAAGGGCTTCTAGGAAGACTGGTCCATATATACTAAAGCAAAAGTCATGGCCAAAAGCTTTGATAATGACACAAGTATTGGTTTTTACAAAGTTTGCTGCTTCAGTGTTTTTAGACCTTTTGTCAGATGTTGCTATGGTATACTGAAGTAAAATTACAAGCATTTCATAAGTGTCAAAGGCTTTTATTGATAATTACATTAAGTTTATGCAAAGAGTCAATATTTGCAGAGTTGACCCTTCTTTTTCAAGACCTCTGCAATTTGCCTTGGCATGCTGTCAATCAACTTCTCGGCCACATACTGACTGATGGCTGCCCATTCTTGCCTAATCAATGCTTGGAGTTTACCAGAATTTGTGGGTTTTTATTTGTCCACCCGCCTCTTGAGAATTGACAACAAGTTCTCAATGGGATTAAGGTCTGGGGAGGTTCCTGGCCATGGTCCCAAAATTTGCATGTTTTGATCCCCGAGCCACTTAGTTATAACTTTTTCTCTATGGCAAGGTGCTCCATCATGCTGAAAAAGGCATTGTTCGTCACCAAACTATTCTTGGATGTTTGGGAGAAGTTGTTCTTGGAGGATGTTTTGGTACCATTCTTTATTCATGGCTGTGTTCTTAGGCAAAATTGTGAGTGAGCCCACTTCCTTGGCTGAGAAGCAACCCCAGACATGAATGGTCTCAGGATGCTTTACTGTTGGCATGACATAGGACTGATGGTAGCGCTCACCTTTCCTTCTCTGGACAAGCGTTTTTAAGATGCCCAAACAATCTGAAAGGGGATTTATCAGAGAAAATGACTTTACACCAGTCCTCAGGAGTCCAATCCCAGTACCTTTTGCAGAATATCAGTCTGTCCCTGATGTTTTTCCTGGAGAGAAGTGGCTTCTTTGCTGACCTTCTTGACACCAGGCCATCCTCCAAAAGTCTTTGCCACATTGTGCGTGCAGATGCACTCACACCTGCCTGCTGTCATTCCTGAGCAAACTCTGCTTGGTGGTGCCCCGATCCTGCAGTTGAATCAACTTTAGGAGACGGACCTGGTGCTTGCTGTATGTTCTTTTGTGCCCTGAAGCCTTCTTCACAATTATTGAACCTCTCTACTTGAATTTCTTGATGATCCGATAAATTGTTGATTTAGGTGCAATTTCACTGGCAGCAATAGGCCTGTGAAGCCCTTTTTGTGCAAAGCAATGATGGCTGCACATGTTTCCTAGCAGACATCCATGGTTAACAGAGGAAGAACAATGATTTAAAGCACCACCATACATTTAAAGCTTCCAGCATGTTATTCTAACTTAATCAGCATGACAAAGTGATCTTCAGCCTTGTCCTCGTCAACACTCTCACCTGTGTTAGCGAGAGAATCACTGACCTGATGTCAGCTGGTCCTTTTGTGGCAGGGCTGAAATGCAGTGGAAATGTTGTTTTTGGGATAAAGTTCATTGTCATGGCAAAGAGGGAAATTAATTGCAATGCATCTGATCATTCTTCATGACATTCTGGAGTATATGCAAATTGGCATAATAAAACCTGAGGCAACAGACTTTGGGAAAAATAATATTTGTGTCATTCTAATGTACAAAAGATTTCTGTTATGCCTTTTAATAAAATATCTGTATATGCTGTTGTTGGAAAGGATCAATTCTAGTTTAATTTGTGTTAAATGCAGTTAAGGGGCAACACCATTTTTTTCATATTTTTTATTTAGTTGTAAGTCTACTGAAAAGCTAGCCTATTCTTAGCACAGTCAAAGTCAGCATTACAAAGAAAAGTATGCTACAAGGTACTAAACTTTATACAATTTCCCGTGTCTTACTTTTTACTATAATATGAGTACAATTACATACCAATGTTTGCCAATATGGTAAATTATTATTTTTATTATATTGAAAGCAGATTTCTATTCAGCCACAATATATTTTCCCCGAAGGTTAAATACACTCACTATATACTTAGTTGTAAATGTGTTGTGCATTATTTGCATCATCTTTGCTAAGTCGAATGCAATGCCAACATGTCTTTTAATCATGTTAAAACACAAATGATAGGGTGCCACCATGGAGTAGGTTGAAGCAGGTACAAACATATTATTGACCTACTTCATGGGGGTGTGTCCTTGGTCAGAAATTTGAAGGCAGTCGGTGAGATCATCTCTTCAGCTATTATTGATGGTGACCTTCAGACTCCTGGCTACAACTTGGGCTTACACCTTATAACAGTGTAATTTCTATGTGGCCTCTGCATGGCAACCAATTTATCTGTTTTGGGCTACAGCAGATAATTACAGTATACATAATAAAGATGTAAAATTGTGTATTTGGTGGCCCTTCTTGCTGTTATTTTGAAATAACAGCAAAATGTATGTGCTGCCATAGTTCAAATTAGCGGTTTCTCTACTAGGGATAGAACTGATAATATATAAAAAGCCTATTTGGAATGTATTTAAAACAGCAATTTAAAATGCATCTTTTTGTGCTATTTATCAAAGTAATATTCATACATGAAGTTGCACTTTTTCAGACTGGCAGATAGCAAAGTACAATGCTGGTTTTGTGACCTGGGATCCATACAAATTGTGCAGTGCATAAGGCGATGATTAACAAAACTTTAAAGAAGGCCCCCCCACAAAAAGATGCAGTTTTAGACATGCCAAATTGCATGTGTTTTGAGTAGGATGCCTATAAAATGTGGCCGCTAAGTAGCTACAGAAAATATATTTACACACAAATGTTATGATATGTGTACAACTTTAAATATAGCATACAGATGCATGCAGGGCACAGATATGACAGTCGTCATCATCAAGTACAATTGCGTCTACAGGCCTGCAAGACCCACGAAGATAGGTCTCCTACAAGGATATATATTGTAGAAATGTTAGTCAAAATTATGAGGGAATGGTTTTTTCATGATGTCCAGTTTGCATGCTACAAACAGCGACGGTGGTAACCCATATGCATTTTGTCTGTTCCCCTTGTCTTAGCATTCTTTCCTCTAAAATGCCTCTTTCCCTCCTGTCCTCTCTGCCTATTTCTAAGAACATCTACTGTGTAGATTTATGTGTTACATTGCTCTGTAGCTCTATATTGTAGATTGTGCTTTGTGATCTTACTGAGCTATGTGTACAAGGTGTCTGTGAAAGTATGAAAAAGTACATCCTTTCTTAAATCTTGGTTTGCTCTTTGGCCATTTAAAATGTTCCTCGCATGTGAATGCTACTAACACACAGTTTTTCACCTATATGTGTGGTGAGATATCCATTTAAAACACTAAAACACTGCTTTGTGTGCATGTTAGTACACGCGCGCACACACACACACTCATCAGTCACAAAAGTAAAGTCACCTGCCTAATATTGTGTAGGTTCCCAACATACCACATAATAGCTCCGACCCATTGAAGCATGGATTCCACAAGACCTCTGAAGGTGTCCTGTGGTATTTAGCACCAGGACGTTAGCAGCAAATCCTGTAAGACCTATAAGTTGTGAGGTGGGGCCTCCATGGCTAGGACTGGTTTTTCCAGCACATCACACAAATGCTCAATCAGATTGAGATCTGAGGAATTTGGAGGCCAAGTCAACACCATGAACTCTTTGTCATGTTCCGCAAACCACTCCTAAACAATTTTTGCAGTGTGGCAGGGCACATTATCCTGCTAAAAGAGGCCATTGCCATCAGGGAATACCATTGCCATGAAGGGGTGTATTTAGTCTGCAGCAATGTTTAGGTAGGTGGTACAAGTCAAAGTAACATCCGTATGAATGTCAGGACCCAAGGTTTCCCAGCTGAACATTGCCCAGAGCATCATGCTGCCTCTGCCAGCTTGACTTCTCTTCCCCAGGTAAAAGACGCGCTGCACTGCACTGTGTGTTCTGACACCTTTCTATCACAGTCAGTATTAACTTTTTCAACAATTTGTGCTACAGTAGGTCTTATGTGGGATTGGACCAGACAGACTAGCCTTCGCTCCCCATGCGTATCAATGAGCCTTAGGCACCATGACCATGTCACTGGTTCAACGGTTGTCCTTTCTTGGACCACTTTTGGTAGGTTCTAACTGCTGAATAACAGAAACACCCCACAAGACCTGACGGTTTTTAGATGCACTAACCCAGCCGTCTAGTCATCACAATTTGTTCCTTGTGAAAGTCGCTCAGATCCTTATGCTTGCCATTTTTCCTGCTTCCAATGCATCAACCTTAAGAGCTGACTTTACACTTGGTGCCAAATATATCACACCCTTCCACAGATGCCATTGTAACAAGAGAATGAATGTTATTCACTTCACTTGTCAGTGGTTTTAATGTTGTGGCTGATCAGTGTGTGTATGTATATATATATATACACACAGAACTGTACATTTTCTATGGAGTATCTTGTGCACATATTTATTACTTGCATTTCTGTGACACAGGTTCCCTTGCATGTCATGCAGTTGTCCCAGGGGGGGCCAGCAAAATGCTCAGATTACAGTCAATTGCTTCCAACTTTGTCATATAGAATCATCAGTAGAATCAATCAGCATTAAAGAAACAGCCTGTATCTCCAGAGCTAATGTGGCTCAGCAGTGATGGGGGATGTAGGCATTTTCACATAATTGGATCCCTCTGATTAGCAAATACAGAAGTGCTACCTTTTTATTGTATCTCCAAAATCCTTTAACCATGACGTTATGACTGAGAAATTATAACTGAGCGATGAATTAAGCCTGAGGGAAATTAAAAACTAAGGTATGTATTAAAGTGAGCAGGCAAAGTGAGCCTTGGGTACGCCCATTGCTGTGTCACGGTGGGGGGTCACTTAAAAAATTTCCATGGCTGACTGTGTTCTGCCTCTACTCTGCAGAAGAAATTCGGATGATAAGTTATACCTATTCTCCTGCCTGTGTTTTTTGGTTCTCTTTCCTTACCTTTCTTTTCTGGTCTCTGCCTTTATTTTACTGTTTCTCCTGCTTTCCTCCCTCTGTCTGTCCCTATGACTTGTAGCTTTTTCCTCTCATTTTCCCATGATATGATTGTCTTTGTTCATTGATGCCCCCCACCCCCCTCTGATTTCAGGTGAGCATGCGGGTCTTGTGGCCGCAAGTCATGTGGCTTCCAGGTGGCCGCAAGCTCGAGTCGAGCAGAGATCACTTCCGGCTTGGCCCAGGCCACAGTGAAGTCCCGGCCGCCAGGTGTTCTGTGCACTGGCCAGGCCCCACTCTGGGCTGCCTCATAGGTGATGAGGGTTCTGCAGTAAGGCCAACTACTGGGGCTGGAGGGCATAGTGTAGCCCCCTGCTCCCCCAGCTCCAATTAATCTACATGTCAGAATGAAAATAATTACTCACAAAAAAAAAAGAATAGGCCAACCACCTGCTTCCCCAGCCCAGATTATTCTAGAATATAGGCCTACAGTTTGGCCAATGAATAGGGCTGGCGGACATAGTGTAGCGTGAAGCCTATCCCCCTCTGTACCTCATACCGTATCCCCCTCTCCGAAAAGACCAGAGGAGATTTGGTGGTTGGGACATGTTTCCATTGACTTTTGACAGGGTGCACATAGGGTCCAAGCCCTCCGTGTCTAGTTGAGAGTTACAACTGTTCACGGATGTAGCAGGGTGGTTGGTTTGGTGCCTCTTTTGCAGGTGCTGTTACATTTTAGAAATGAAAACTACAATAATAAATTATGGCACTCAGTTCAGAGTTGCATAAGTCGTGTGATAGTTAATTTACACCTAGATACTTCTTCCATATGAAGCGGCAGCCTTCTTTCAATACTTTGGTAGGTACAGCCGATACACAAAATCTAAGAGGAAGGAGAAAAGGGCGCCTGATAGTGTAGTATTTAATGGAGTGTATTCCAAAAAACAATAGGTATAGGTAGAAGGCGTACCAGAAATATGATTATCAAGTGCTCATCAATACGAGAGTTCCAGATTCTTGAACCATGTGTATCTGTCTTGTGTGGTTGTACAGACAGAAAAAGAAAAAACAGACAAGTGTAGTACGTCAGACCAGCAAATATTGACTATATATCCAGTCACACAAATATATATATATATATATATATATATATATATACGTACCAGAGGACAAATGATATTTCGCTTATCTGTGCAGGTCTTTGCCAAGGTAGTAGTGTTTCCGTCCAGTTCACTCCATCAACAGATATGGGAAGAAATAAAAAAAAGTCCCATACAGTGTGTAGTATATTATAACACAAAATCCATTTATTAGCAAAACAATTTAATGCACACTCACAATAAACTGGACGGAAACACTATTACCTTGGCAAAGACCTGAACAGAAAAGTGAAATATCATTTGTCCTCTGGTACGCATATATATTGGTGACTGGGTATATAGTCAATTTTGCTGGTCTGACGTATTACACTAATCTGGTTTTTCTTTGTCTATCTGTACGAGCACACAAGACGGATAAATGTGAATTTAAAGCGGCAATGTTCTAAGGGCTAACTGTATTAGTAAGGTTAAGTGTTTAATTAAACTGCGGGGTCTCAACATTGGCACTTTAAATTCGCATGCCGGACAGCTGTGTACTCAGAATTAATTCTTGTCAGCATGCTGCTCTCATCGGATATGTGCACCTTTGATTTTTTAGGTGAGTCTGTATTATATTTCAGTCGCTTTTGTAGTAATTGCTTTTTTGTTTTGTAGGGATCCTGGTTGTCCGGGTTTTGTAATTCGGGAAAACGAACCCAACCCGTTTTGTGCCACTTTTGTAATTTTGTTTTCTCTAATTTTTGCTCTACAAGTGGGCCTGATTGGCTATTGGCGCCATGAGATTTTTTTATGATTTATCCTTTGCTTGTGTCTGCTGTTCTTCTTCTCTGTTTGCTCTTCTTCTCCTGTTTTGTCTTTTCCTCAGCCTTCCTTGTGTTTATTTCTGGGTCTTTCTCCTGCTGCTCTCTACCCATCTACTGCTGCTCTGGTCACTCTGATTCGGCTGCCGTCCTTAGTTTGTTTTGCTGATGCCTTGTTTGCAGAGTTCTTTGCTCTGGGTAGGTTCTAGAGAATATCCACTATCACCTGGCTTGGTTACATTCCTTAATGCCTGACTTGGTCATATGCCTAACTTGGTCCTATGCTGGTCCAACATAGTTACCCGGAGGGTGTGGAGGCCTTTTCCCTGATGAGAGAATAGTTGGAAAGATGTGTAAGGCAGTTACTTCTGTGGTTGCCAGGTATTTTGCACTCTATTGGTGGGATTGTGGATTGAACATCCTTAATTAATTAAATTCCATAGTGCTTGACCTTATAAGCCAGATGGAGTTTACGTAACGGGGGGTATGGGTTTGTTCATTGGAAAGATTTCTGGGAGTTTAGTGAGTTTTATGTTAGGTATGGTCTTGAGTGAGCCAGGCGTGGCCGGAAAACATTAAGCAGGTGGCCTATGCTTGGTAGGTGCACATTAGTTTTATTTATGTGATGGTGAACTCGCCTCCCTTCAGTCGGCTTTGGTTTCGGTACAGGCACCACCCTTTGGGGTGGGTTTGTTGGTTGCGTTCTGTGAGCCCAGAAAGGATATGGTTTCTCGGATGCTTGGGATAAAGGATTCCCAAGTTTAGGGATAAGGGTGCGTCTGGGTGAAATGGTTCCCCATGTATTGATATCGAGAGTGTAATTGACGCTCACTGTGATATTAGGAGCATAGGTCATAGCCGAACTGCATATCTCCTCCACCATACAATGTTGGGGATTTAATAAACTCCTTTATTTGCCAAGCTCTGTGTTGTGTTCTTTATTGTTACGATCACAGGGAGGTTTATATCAGTCAGGGATAGCGCTGGCCTTATTAAGGTGCAGCGCTTACATAGCCGGATTAAGGGGGGGGCACAGGGGGCACGTGCCCCGGGCCCCCCTCTCTCTGAGGGCCCCCCTGCCGCCGGCCGCCAGCCGCCATCTGATCGGATCACCTGTCAGTTGGTGATCCGATTCTGTTGCTTTTGCTTTGCGGCTGTGGGACCCCCCTGACGCAGGCGCACCGCCCCCCGCAAAATTTGACAGCTGTCCTGATGTACAGCAGTCGCGGTGCTGCTGTACATTAGGCTATTCTAAGATGGCCGAAATGGAGCTGCTGCGCATGTGCAGCAGCAACTCCTCTAATGCAATACCAGAAGAGACTGTCTGGGATGCTGTGCTGAACGTGGGTTCCTAGGTAAGTCCCACTTTCACTTGGAGTATGTATGTGTGTATTTATGTGTATATGTGTAATATATATTATATATATATTACACATAAATACATATACACATAAATATATATATATATATATATATTATAATATGTGTATGTATATGTTAATTGAACCTTTAATAGAAGAGGCATAATTACTTTAATAATTACTGACAAAATAGGGGATCCCATAACATATTTGTTGTGTGTGCCTACGTATATACATATATTATATATATATATATATATATAAATATATATATATATATATATATATGTAGATAGATAGATATATCAAAATTATTGACATGTTATAAATGTTTCTTTCATTTTAATGTGCGGCATCATTGCTCTTTATGTATGTGTATTTATATGTATACATATATATACATTTATACACATACACATACATAAAGAGCAATGATACCGCACATTAAAAAGAAAGAAACATTTATAACATGTCAATAAGTTTGATATATATATATATAAGTTAAAACTGATGTAATTTTATCAGTGTTTTTTTTTTTTAATGTGCAGTATCAGTACTATTTTCTGAGGCGGGCTGGGGCGGGAAGAATAAAAAAGACTATTTTGGGCCGGTCCCTGCAATAGCCCAAGTCTCTATTACTTGGTGGATGGCCCCTTCCCTGAGACCAGCCACGTTCTATCATTGGCTGCAGATTCTTACAATCCGTTCCCCCCTTCCCCTATGTGTGGCTGCTATTGTTGTCAGGGACGTGCACCACGTGACAGGTGCCGTCCCATTTGTTAAGAAAAACAAGGCCATACAGCGTGCAGATAAAACAAAGTTAGTGGGGGTAGTATGTTAATATAATGTGTGTGTGAGGGGGGTAGTATGTTAATATAATGTGTGTGTGAGGGGGGGTAGTACGTTAATATAATGTGTGTGTGTGAGGGGGTAGTATGGTAATATAATGTGTGTGTGTGAGGGGGGTAGTATGTTAATATAATGTGTGTGTGTGAGGGGGGTAGTATGTTAATATAATGTGTGTGTGTGTGAGGGGGGTAGTATGTTAATATAATGTGTGTGTGTGAGGGGGGTAGTATGTTAATATAATGTGTGTGTGAGGGGGGTAGTATGTTAATATAATGTGTGTGTGTGAGGGGGTAGTATGTTAATATAATGTGTGTGTGTGAGGGGGTAGTATGTTAATATAATGTGTGTGTGTGAGGGGGGTAGTATGTTAATATAATGTGTGTGTGAGGGGTGTAGTATGTTAATATAATGTGTGAGGGAAGGGGGTTTTTTAATATAATGTGTGAGGGAAGGTTTTTTTTTAATATAATGTGGGAGGGAAGGGGGGTTCTTAATTTAATCTTGGATTGCAGGTAGATGCTAATTATTTAATGGGTGCTATTTTATTTGTGGAGTGATGGTGGGGCAATTTAATGTAATAGTGTGGGCTATCAATTTAAGATGGGGTGATTGGACCTTTAAATTTGATGCTGGGGTGGTTTGGAAGATCATAAATGAATGTGGGGCTGTTTGGAGAAAATTAGGTCTGTTTATTAAATGTGGATATGAATTATTTAATGCAGTGGATGATTGTGCAAAATGGTTATAATTTTTAAACATAAATGCCATTTAATTTATTGATAGGGCTGTTTCGAGGGAGGGAAATATGTTTATATATTAAATGGGAATACTATTGATTTAATGCTGGGGTTGGTTGGAATTTTCTAATTTTCATGTACCCATTTTTTTTTCCAAATAGGGCCCACATCATTCCAGTATCCAGACAAGCAGCAACTGAGCTAAAGACACCAGCAGCCACAGGTGGAGAAAGTGACAAGAACAGGTAGGAGAGAGCAGGGCATTCTGCCAACTGTCCTGAATCTGGTCGGACTGTCCTGAATTTGGGTGACTGTCTCAGCGTAGTCAGGATTGGGTCCGACTACAAGGACAGTTGGGAGGTATGTCATGCTTCACGTTGTACTGCTTGTGAAGGCAGAGCTGTGTGCACCTAACAGCAGTGCACACAGCATTGCCTGTGTGTTTGTCTAAAATGATAACCATGTTACATCATAGGGGCCCTCCTGCCTAAAGTGCCCCGGGCCCCCCAGAGCCTTAATCCAGCTCTGAGCGCTTAGTTAACCCAGTGCAGCATTTAACTAACCCCCCCGGTCGTCCCCAAGAACCGCCTCAAGGCATGATGGATTTTGCTGCCGGAGGCTCACAGGTCGTGGCCCCTAGGTTAGACCACTGACGTGATAGGTAAGAGACGGGTGGTAATGGCAACAGAGTAGATGCAGATAAAATAAGTACAGGTACAAGGAGACGTAGCCAGAAAGTAAGCAGCTCTGGTACACAGGAGTAGAGCAGTATACAGAAGAATCCAAAGCTGTAGTCTGTATGGTATAGCCGGGTCTGCTACACAGGAGAATCTGAAGCCATAGTCTGTACGGGGAACCCGGGTCTGGTGCAATGGGGTAGCGCAGTACAAGGAAGAAGTCCAGGGGGTAAATGTATTAACCAGCGCATTTTGTAGCTCACCGATATTTGGTGACTTTGACAGCTAATTTTAAAAGGGCAATGTGTTTAAAGGCAAATATTTGCTTTTAAGCACATTGCCGTTTTAAAATTGCAGAGGGAGGCAGGTATACATTCAATAGCAGGCCACAAGGAGTGCCAGATGCTAGGGCAGAAAACCTGTTGCTCTGACACAGGCAGTGTGTCAGAGTGCTACTGATATAGAAGAGGGGAATTGAAATTCCCCTCCCCAGTGTCACATGACCGTAGCTCCATGCCACCTGTCTGGATGTTGACAGTGAGGCGTCTGTGATCGGGAGCCAAAGCATGGAGCTTGAAAGTGTTTTACAGTACCTCTGCCCCTTAGGGGTTAACTCCGGACACCCTATAAGGGCTGTGCGAAGATTTTCTATGGAAGCTTGTTAAGAGATCCAGTGCATGAAGATCTCTAGCACGAATCCAGGAGCATTCCTTGGGTCCATAACCATTCCAATTGATCAAGAATTGAAGGAAGCCTCTTAAAATTTTTGTTGACCTCATACCGAGACAGCTGCAGTAGGCCTCTTTAAAGAAGTAAATTTGTTAATAACAATTGGCTTCAGAAGGGAAACGTGAAAAACATTAGGTATTTTCAATGTGGGAGGTAATTACAATCTTATCACCACTGGGTTGATGATCTCCGAGACCTTGACGGGACCAATAAAACGAGGAGCAAACTTCCTGGAAGGGACCTGAAGATGAAGGCTCCAAGTTGACAGCCACATTTTATCACCTGGAGAGAGTAGAGGAGCAGGTCGTCTCTTTTTATCAAAAGACTTTTTGATTAGATTAGAGGTTTGAAATAGTCTCTTCTTGATTTGGGCCTACCAGGAAAAACATTCTGCAAAAAGAGAATCCACAGCAGGAACTCTGGATGGAGGTAATTCAAAGAACAAAGGGAGTTTAGGATGAAATCCCTGAAGAGCAAAGAAAGGAGAGACCAAAGTTGAGTCATGACAATGATTATTATGGGCTAATTCAACCCAAGGTAAAAGGTCAACCCAATTATCATGCTTGGCAGAGATATAACATCTGAGGAACTTCTCGAGCTCTTGATTGGTTCTTTCAGTCAGACCATTGGTTTGGGGATGATAGGCGGATGAGAAGTTTAACATAATCCCACATATACGACAGACAGCTTTCCAAAATGTCGAAGTCAAATAATTGGATTAAGTAAATCAAATTGATTAATATTGTTTTACCGTGCAATTGAGATTAGTGCGCCACGTGTTATGACGCAGTCGCACGGATAAATAACGCACACATACACTTACACATTCTTTTGTAAATAGTTCACCTTAAAATAGGTCCAACACACAGTCGTTTATAGTCTGATTTAGTAGAATTTAAAGTTAAATATAATAATGTTAAAAGCACTTTATTGAGATCTAAGGTTCAGGATACAGGAAACATATCATGTTTGGCATCATTCTGATCCCCTATTTATCCTCAGAGATCCGTTCCTGATGGCTAAGAGATCGCACCTTGCGTATGCGAGTTATGGACGACAGGGAATTAATGATCAGAATGGTATTGTGTGTATAATGTAAATAGACCAGTTTGAACCAGCTATTCGGCGGGAAGTTAAGTATGCAGCTGTTGGAGAGCTGACCCCCACCCTTGGAGGGCATCATTTGAACTGACCAGTGACCTGCATTATACCAGACTGTCCTGAAATCTGAACCAATGGAAACATGCCAAGCCATCTCTATTGTTTTCAATTTAACACCTACTGTATATAAACCAGGCTCTGAGTCCACTATGCAGTCTTCTTCACCACAGACTTCAGGATTGAATGACTGTATGCTGAATTCAGAGCGCCTGCGTATGTATCGGCTGTACTTATTTTATTGAGTTGTTACTCTGCTATATTCTGCTATTAAATCTGATTGTGCGTTGAAACCCCACAAATTGCAGCGGACAATGATTATTGGTAAGTGATAAAATTACTTTAATAAAAAAATTTCCACAAACTGAGTCCCGCAGTCAGAGACTATTGCATCCAGGCAACCTTGCAGACTAAAAATCTCTTTTATGAATAAATGAGCCAGGGTGGAAGCCGATGGTAGGCTTTTGAAAGGAAGAAACTGGGCTGCACGAGAAAGGGGGTTTGTGATGACCCACACAATGATATCCTTTGGAACAGTATAAATCAGTTATGAAATCCATAGAGAGATGACTCCAGTGACAGGAGTGAGAAACGGAAGCAGGAGCCCATTGGGAGATTATCAAGGAATTTTATTTTGCACACACATGAAACTTGAAGAGACAAAATCTTCTACGTCAAACTGTAAAGTAGGCTAACAGTAACTGGTGGATATTTGTTCCTTAGTCTTCTTATTACTGTAATGTCCAGCAAAACACGAAGCATGAGCCCATATGAAAAGTTAAGGAAGCAGGTGGGCTGGATCAAAGGTTTTCCCATGAAGAATTTTTAGGTGAGTAAGGGTGGTGGCCACAATAGATTCAGGATCAAGGATAAGTCTACTATACAGGTCTTCGGAATTAGCAGAATCAAAAGAATGATAGAGAGCATCTGCTTTTATGTTTTTGGAACAAGGCCAGAAAGTGATAATCATATCAAAATGGGAAAAGAATAAGGACCACCTGGCCTGTTCAGGGTTCAGACAAGATGCAGATTGCAGATATAAGAGATTCTTATGATCCGTATAGATGGTTACAGGAAATAGGGCCCCTTCTAAATTATGTCTCCACTCTTCTAGGGCTAATTTAAGTGTGAGAGTTCCCTATCTCCGATAGCATAGATTATCTCAGCCGGAGATAATTTTTGACAAAAAACCCCCACAAGGACAAAGCTTTCCCGAGGAGTTCTTTTGAGACAATATGGCTCCAACACCAATGGAGGAAACATCTACTTCGAAAAAGAAAAGAAGTGTTGAGTTAGACTGTCGTAAAATAGATGCTGAGGTGAAGGCTTTCATAAGCGAAATAAAGGCCTCTATAGCAAAAAGAGGCCAATGTTTGGAAATTGCAGACTTTTTGGTTGATGCAGTAATGGGTTGAGAAATGTGATTCTGCTGAGCTGACGCCATGTTGTTGACGATCAGCCATTTTATCCTTGTATAGCTTAAAGACAGCTAGCTTGTAGAAGTTATTCATTATTATCTTGTTGTTTGCAAGAAACTGCACCCATGACTTTAGAAATGGCAGACAGGAGATAAACCACCAGCCCCCTTGGGAGAATACCTGTGAGAATGTAGCAAGGTTTGTGAAAAGGAATCATGCACAATAATTGGTTTAGACAGGGGTGTAGTTTGCTGAAGTACGTGATTTTGTATAATCAGAGTGCTATAAGTATGTGAATTTGTAAACAATAAATTAGGGCATATTGAACACTCAGAACTTGCAGTGTCTCTTATTCTCTCCGGCTGATAAGTTCATAAACTGGTAAACTGATACTTACAGGCGAACTGACTGATTAGATCCAACAACATTGGAGGTTCCCAGGGCCTGATTAAGGGTTCCAGCCGCCCCAGGCTAACACACCGGTTGCCGCCCCTCCCCCCGTGCGCGCGCCACCCGCCCCGTCCAGTATCTATATTTCTATATTTATACCACAGTCTGCCAGCCCACTTCACCACTGTGTGCAGTGGCGGATCCAAGGGGGGGCGATCGGAGCATTCGCCCCCCCCTAGCAGCAAAAAGCTAGGTCCCAGCCGCCGATTAAAATGGGAGGGGTGGGGCTAAGCGGGGGCGGGGCTAAATGTGGGCCAGCCAATCAGAGTGGTCCCAGCCAGCGACCACAACGGGAGGGGGCGGGGCCAATCGCGGGTGGAAGGCGGGGTTAACGCAGGCCAGCCAATCAGAGCAAAGGAGGGGCGTGATTATGCAAAATCACCCCCCCCCTAAACATAAAGTCTAGATCTGCCCCTGACTGTGTGTGTGCGCGTGTATATACGTGTGTGTGTGTGTGTGTGTATATATCTGCACGACATTGTAAAATATTAATTAATACATAAAAACACACAGGCCCTGATTCATTAAGGAAAGGAAATCCCCCAAAAATTGTAACGTTGCACATGGGCAAAACCATGTTGCATTGGAGGGGGATGTAAATTAAAATGTGGGGACAGGTTTGTAGTTTGGGTAGGGTATGTCCTAGATCAACTTTAAATTGCAGTGTAAACATAAAGTTAACAAGTATTTGTGTGCTACATGAAAAAACAGACAGTATTTAACTTATGTGCAAAATAATAAACTAATATGTACCCCTTGCATTGTAACATGGTTTTGTCCAGGTGAAAACTTACTTATTTTTTTTTATTACTTACATTCATGAATCAGGTCCACATTAGTTTGAAAACACATTAAAATGTCACTAAAGTAAAAATCCACATTCAAAGTTAGACAGATTGCGCTGTTCTCTCTTACCTGATCTTGCAGTGCAGACTACCTGACGTTCTCTCTTGCTTGTTCTTGAAGCGTCGATGTCAGTTGGCTTCTGGAACATTGGGGTCCTGTATTGAAAATATGCAAAAATGCAAAATGTTAACAAACCCTGAATGATTCAAACACAACACTCCATTATGACCAAATAAAATAACCCCTTACTACAGGCATATATAGACAATAAAAGATTTGAAAATTATGTATAATAATATACTAACATCTACCAACCCCTGACAGTCAGTTAATTAACCCCCCAGCCCTTAGCCAATTTATAATTTTTATGACCCCTGCAGCTTATTCCCCCCCCCCCAAGTCATGATCTCACCTCTGGCCCTCATATAGAGAAAAATGTTTATCCCCCTGCACCTTACCCCCCCCCCCTGCATCATGATATGTGCCACTGCCCCCCCATAGAGAATAATAAGTAAAGCCACTCAGCCTATTATCCCACCCCCAGTCATGATCTGTGCCACTGCCCCCCCCCATTAATTAATTATTTCTGCCTGAAACCGCCAGGTTCTCCCCACATACTGTGTCTGAAAATGCCAGGTTCTCCCCCCATATTGTGCCTGAAAATGCCAGGTTCTCCTCCCCCCATATTGTGCCTGAAAATGCCAGGTTCTCCCCCCCCCATATTGTGCCTGAAAATACCATGGTTCTCCCCCCCCCCCATATTGTGCCTGAAAATACCATGGTTCTCCCCCCATATTGTGCCTGAAAATGCCAGGTTCTCCCCCCCCATATTGTGCCTGAAAATGCCAGGTTCTCTCCCCCCCATATTGTGCCTGAAAATGCCATGGTTCTCCTCCCCATATTGTGCCTGAAAATGCCAGGTTCTCCCCCCCCATATTGTGCCTGAAAATGCCAGGTTCTCCCCCCCCCATATTGTACCTGAAAATGCCAGGTTCTCCTCCCCCCCCCCATTATTGTGCCTGAAAACACTCCCCCTCCCCATATTGTGCCTGAAAAAGCCCCCCCCATATTGTGCCTGAAAATGCTCTCCCCCCGTTTTTAGTGCTCCCTGTTTTTAGTGCTCCTTGTTTTTAGTGTTCCCAGTTTTTAGTGCTCCCAGTTTTTAGTGCTCCCAGTTTTTAGTGCTCCCAGTTTTTAGTGTTCCCAGTTTTTAGTGCTCCTTGTTTTTAGTGCTCCCAGTTTTTAGTGCTCCCAGTTTTTAGTGCTCCCAGTTTTTAGTGCTCCCTGTTTTTAGTGCTCCCAGTTTTTAGTGCTCCCTGTTTTTAGTGCTCCCAGTTTTTAGTGCTCCCTGTTTTTAGTGCTCCCTGTTTTTAGTGCTCCCTGTTTTTAGTGCTCACTCAAAGTTTTACTTACCTGCCGCTGCCTGTGAACTCCTCTTCTGGTCTTCTCCGGCGTCCGGCGGTGCTTGTGGTTTCGCGCGGTCTGTCTGATCAGTGTGGTCTCGTGAGATGTTAACATCTCACGTGACCCACTGAACAGCGCACATCGCCCGCACTGACGGCAGCTGACAGCTTGTGATTAGCTGTCATCTGCCGTCTTCTGCCTACACTAGCTGAGCCTGTGTATGGAGTCATAGGTGGACTCCATACACACGGGCGGACCCTATAAGGTAAGAATTTCGGGGGGGGGGGGGGGGGGGGGGCTTGGCGGGCAGGGGGGGAGTTGTTTGAATCGGGAAAAAAAAAAAAAAAAAAGAAAAAAAGAATTTTTTTTTCTTCCCCAGCGCTACTGCGCCCCCCCACGACCCAGCGCCCCAGGCTGCAGCCTGGTCAGCCTGTTGGCTGAACAGGCCCTGGAGGTTCCCACCAAGAGTGCTGACCTGAGCCAAGGACAGACAACATTGGAGGTCACCCTGGACACAGGACTCTGACTATACCCGGGTGAGTAGCGTTTTCTACTCGTCAGGCTCCTCTGTTTAGAGTTTCCTCATGTCCGTGTAAGGTATCAGGCACGCAGATCTGTAAGTCCCAGATTTTTACAGTAATTACTAACCCAATTTGTTTACTATAATTGTATTGGTAATTAGATTTTTGAAAGATCAGTGAATTTTGAGTGCATCTGTGAACACTTTAGACACCATCCCCAGAAATTAATTAAAGAAGGGAGATTCTGTAATCTGCCCAAAGTTTAGATGCATTTCGCAGACCTTAGTCCCAGATACTGTCTAAGTAGCTATTTTACAGGACATCCTCTATGAGGAGTCCACAGAACCAGACATCCTGTATAAGGAGTCCACAGAACCAGACATCCACTGTAAGGAGTCCACAGCTAAAGTAGCTTCAGCGCCAGTACTGGCTTTGCCAGATTATGACAAGCCTTTCACATTATTTTGTCATGAAGTCAGTACACATGCACAAGAGGTACTGACACATACATGGTCGCAAGCTGAGGACACTTGCATACTACTCTGCACAATTACACCCAATCATATGAGCAGTGCCCACCTGCGTAAAAGCAGTAGCTCCAGCTGCTGTAGTGCTTGAAAAGAGTATAGATTATGCTAGGACACCCAGTTACCTTAATGGTGCCACATGCAGTAACAGAAATTTTAAACCAAGCACAAACAAAACATTTGTCACCAGCCAGACTTATTAAATATGAAGTAGCACTACTAACTCCCAGTAATGTTACACCTAAACAGTGCACATGTTGAATCCTACTACATTATTTTTGCATGTTTCAAAAGATGGGAGGACACATTGGGGTTCCCTAGGGCTCTGGGGGAATCCCAGATTGAACAAGATGAAAAATACACACAAAATTTTTCTGAACATGATTGTGTAGAACCCTTTTTGACAGAAATAGTAATTCAACAGAGTCTACCGAGTCACATGTCAGCACAAGAAGCTGAACTAAAGGCCCTGACACTTGCATGCATATATGCAGAAGGACAAAGTAAACATTTACACTGATTAAAGGTATGCGGAATTGCAAAGGATTATGGCCCTATATGGAAAAGTAGGGACTTTATGGGTTCAGCTAGCAAACCAGTTAACATGCCTAACATACCAGGGCACTGTTCACCGCATTCCAGCTGCCCTCCAAACTGTCAGTGATGAAGGTGAAGGCGCATACAATAGACACTACCCCTGAAGCTATCGGAAATATACTGGTAGACCAGTCCGCACGAGAAGCCACCATAGCCCCAGTATCCCAAAGGTAGTCTATTTTCATGGTGACTCCCGACCCCAAGTTTGACCATACTACACTCCAAATTATGCAGAAGCAAGCAACAGAGAATGAGAAAAAAGCTTGGGCAAAACATGAAGCGCTAGAAGTGCAAGGAGAGTGGTGTTAAGGTCAGCGTTTGTGTCTGCCAAAGGCACTTTATCCCATTATGGCCAATATAGCACATGGGAAGGGCATCTGGGAAAGATGCTATGGTTGTACTCACTAGCAGGTTATGGATAGCAGCAGGGTTCGCCCAATCAGCACAGGCGTTAGTGGCAGAGTGCCTAATCTGTGTACAGAATAACCTGGGTAAGACTGTCCAAATTCCACGGAGAAGCACATCCCAGAAAGAGGATACAGATAGACTTTATACAACTTCCCAAATGCTCTGGCTTTGAGTATGTCCTCGTTTGTGTCGACCTATTCAGTCACTAGCCGGAGGCCTGGCATGGCCGCATAGGAAGCAAATACTAAAGCAGTAGCCAAGAAAATTATGAGTGAGGTAATCTGCAGGTATGGGGTACCAGAGGTCATTGAAAGTGACATAGGGACACACTTTACGGAACAAGGATTCCAAGAACTGTTAAAAGACACAGGAATCATATCTGCCCTTCACACCCCCTATAGACCCCAAAGTTCGGGATGTGTGGAGCGCCTTAATGGTACTCTAAAATTGAAAATGCAGATTATTATGGCTAAAACAGGCCTGCCATGGATTTCATGTTTGCCTATGATTCTGCACTCCGTAAGAAACACTCTAGGAAAGACACAGGTTTAGCACCATATGAAATCCTGTTTGGCACAACACACCGAACAGGCTGTTATTTTCCACAGCAACTACAGCATGTACATGGTGATTTGTTGAACCATGTTGCCTTATTACAGAAACAACTAACTCAACCAAATAAAGAAAGGTGTATCAGATGGTACCAGAGGCCAACACATTTTTATATTTACATAAGACAATAGGTTAATATTGAACTACCTGACAGCTTAAGCTGGGTACACACTACAGAAATTTCGACCAACTTTTTATGCCAAGCGATTTTACATGCGATCGATGGTCCGATCGCTCAGTCCATGGACTGCATACACACTAGCCTTGTTTAGCACGAGAAAGGGAAGAGCGGACGTCCCGTTAGCGACTTTTTACAGCCATGTTGTCGTGAACAATGATTTAAATTCCGTACACACTGCAGCGACATTTGCGGGGAAATGTACGAGATACCGAAGACATTAGCATAAAGGGGCAGAGCTTTAGCTATAGTTAACTCCCTTCATTTCTATAAAATAGAAGTTTAGTAATGTACATTACATTTAGAAAAACATTTAACTGCTAAAGTGGAATGCAACGAATATTCCTTAAATAATAAATAAATAATAAAACCCCTTCGTATGTAATGGAATGCTCCATTCTCGACGTGCATCATCGCTGATTGGTCCATAGCAGAAACAAACGCCCATGTCTGAGTGTATAAAATGACAGAGGAACCTGTTTGGCGCTGAGGAGCGTCAGAAGATGGAGACAGAGAAAGTGACAGTGGGGGTTGCGGGTGAGGAGAAGATGCCAGTGGGGGTCGCGGGTGAGGAGAAGATGCCAGTGGGGGTTGCAGCTATGGAGACGGAGACGGAGATAGAGTCAGAGATGGTGCTGGAAGGGCCAAAAAATGTTGGAAAAGTTAAGGTGGGAGATGGAGATACTCAAGAAGAGCAAAATGCAAATCCAATGACCCCAAGAGCAGTGGAGATGATGGTAAACGTACTGGACCAGGACGACATTAAAAAAGGTCAGTAGCAGATGTAGTGTACCTGTATTGTAGATGTAGATGTAGTAGATGTATTGTCACATAAAGCAGTAGAAAATGCTAATTTATAACCTAATTTTTTATGTCAGAACGAAGATTTAACGGTGAGAAGGCCTGTTAGATACCACTGATACCACTAATGTTAGCAAACAAGGAGAAATAGAACAAGAAAAATATACTAAAGAAGTTCTACACAAAGGTATTTCAGTGAACATGTGTAGACATGTAAATCCTTTGGGCACATACCTGTACCGTTATAATAACCAAAATGGGGCCTGTTTTCCTGAATGCTCGGAGGTTAAGCCCGCTACTATTGCGATTTCGTCACAGGGACCAAAATATAGATATAAACTGATCTCGAGCAGTGTGAAAGGTGAGAAAATGAGAGTATTTATGAGGTAGATGTTAGGAACTCCCAAGTCAGTAGAGTGAAACTCGGAAACTACTCTGAATGCCAGGTGTTCGCTGGAGCCCCTAGTGGTGGGGACAGACTGGGCTGCGGGCCGACCGAGGGTCGAGTAACGTATACTGACTTAAAGGAGTTCCCAGAAGTGGAGTGATTGGTGGACTGTAGTATAAGAAGAATCCTAGGTCAAAAAGGTCACAGGCACAGATGCAATATCCAAGGGCAAGCGAAGGGTCAAACTCACAGGCAGAGAAGCAAAATCCGAATTCCAGGCAAAAGGTCAAGGTCAGAAGAGAAGGGTCACAGGTCCAATAACAAGCAGGGGTCAAAACACGGGTAGTCAAATCCAAGGTAGCAGGAACCAAAATGGATAGCACAAGCAGGCAGCAGAACTGAGGACAGAACGCTATAACCGGCAATGAGGCAGCAGACCTCATTGCCTTAAATATCAATACAGACCAATCAGTAGTTGGATACACAGCTGCAGGCTAATACTCATACAGAACAGGGCCAATCAGGGCTTGTCCCTGAAATACACAGATGCAGGCTAATGCCTGTAATATCAGCCCACAGCCTGCCTGTCATGCGCATGCGCCCGCCTACCGCCGGGACGCAGTGCTATAGTAGAAGCGTCCGGCCGTTGCCTTGGTGACGGCCGGGCAGGAAGAGGAAATGACGTCCCGGTCGTCATGGTGACTGCCGGGACGCCAGGGCGCACGGGAAGCGAGCCGCGGCGGCTGTGAGTACCGCCGCGGCTCGTGACAGTACCCCCCCCTTGAGGAGGGGTTAAGGAACCCCGACACCCAGGTTTAGTGGGAAATTTCCTGAAAAATTCTTTAATGAGTCTCCCAGCATGGAGACGCCTCCACGGTATCCAGCATCGCTCCTCAGGACCATAACCCTTCCAGTGCACCAGGAACTGAACTTGGCCTTGGACCCTTCTTGAGTCTAGGATTCTTTCAATGACATATTCCTGGTCTCCATTCACATCCAAAGGCTGAGGCCTGCTAGAGGAAGGCTGACTGAATCTGCTGGGAGCAGCGACTTTCTTCAGAAGCGAATAATGGAATGTCGAGGGTATTTTTAAAGACGGTGGGAGTTTCAGCCTGAAAGCCACTGGATTTACCTGTTTCTCAATTGAAAATGGTCCAATGTATCGGGGCCCCAGTTTCTTGCAAGGTTGCCTCAACTTGATGTTCCGTGTGGACATCCAAACCCGATCTCCCACCTTCAGAGAACATGGCACACGATGGCGGTCAGCGAAAGTCTTGGATTTTTGAGAGGCTTGACCCAGTGCAGAGTGCACCTTTTTCCAGATAGATCTCAACCTGGCCGTAAAAGCAGGTGTTTCAGAATCCCCACTGGGAACAGCAGTAGAGAAAGAGTTGGACTTCGGATGAAATCCGAGGTTGCAGAAGAACGGGGATGTGTGTATTGTGGAATGGCAGGAATTGTCGTATGCGAATTCCGCCCAAGGCAAGAGAGAGGACCAGTTATTGTGAAATTTTGAAACATAGATGCGCAAAAACTGTTCCAAGGACTGGTTGGTTCTTTCTGTCTGTCTATTCGACTGTGGGTGATACGCTGAGGACAGACTGATAGTGATCCCAATGGACTTACAAAAAGATCTCCAGAATCGTGCAATAAACTGAGATCCTCTGTCCGAGACGATATCTTCAGGAAGACCATGGAGACGAAAGATGTGGGTCAGGAACAAGGTAGCCAAAGTCCTGGCATCCGGTAGTTTGGGTAAGGATATAAAATGTGCCATCTTACTGAATCGGTCCACGACTACCCAAATGGTGTTATGGCCTGCAGATACTGGAAGGTCAACAATAAAATCCATCGAAAGATGGGACCAAGGTCTGCTTGGAGCAGGCAAGGGTAGTAGTAGACCAGCAGGACGGTTCCTAGCAGATTTGTTTCAAGCACACTCAGGAGAGGCATGAACGTAAGTTCCACATCATCTGATAAGGTGGGCCACCAAAGCCAGCGAGAAAGGATTTCAATAGTCCTACGAATTCCCTGATGACCAGCAGAGCGGTTGTTGTGACCCTCTATGAGGACAGGTTTCCTTAGATGAACCGGGACAAATAACTTGTTGAGAGGTGTCTGAACGGGAGCAATTTTCTGGAAGTGTTGGATAGTGGCTCCCAGATCCTGGGTGAGTCCGAGATGAATTGAAGTGGAAGGAATAATAGACTGCGAGTCAGGAGTTTGAGGATGCTGAGCCAAAAAACTTCGGGACAAAGAATCAGCCTTAATATTTTTTGCACCTGGACGAAATGTGATGATGAACCTAAATCTGGTGAAGAATAGGGCCCAGCGAGCCTGCCTGGGATTCAGAGTTTTTGCAGTCTGAATACATTGGAGGTTTTTATGGTCTGTGAAGATGGTAATCGTGTGTGCAGCCCCTTCCAACCAATGTCGCCATTCCTCCAATGCCAACTTAACAGCCAATAGTTCACGGTTTCCGACGTCATAATTACATTCCGCTGGCAGAAATTTTCTCGAGAAAAATGCACAAGGATGTAGATTTTTACTCTGTGAGTCTTTCTGAGAGAGAATGGCACCAGCACCGACATCCGAAGCATCCACCTCCACAATAAACGGAAGTCCTGGGTCAGGGTGTCTAAGGACTGGGGCGGAAATGAATGCATCTTTAAGAGCTGAAAAACTCGCCAGTGCTTCTGCAGACCACTCCGCTGGGTTTGCTCCTTTTCGAGTGAGGGCAGTGATAGGAGCCACTAACGAGGAGAATGAGCCAATAAACCTTCGGTAATAATTGGCGAAGCCAAGGAATCTTTGGATCGCCTTCAAGTTAGTAGGTAGGACCCAATCCTGAATTGCCTGCACCTTGGCAGGATCCATAGCGAATCCTGATGAGGAGATGATATAACCCAGGAATGCGACTGTGGACACCTCGAATTCGCATTTCTCCCGTTTTGCATATAGATGATGTTCACGCAATCTCAATAAAACCTGGTGGACGTGCTGACGATGCTGAGATAGGGATTCAGAATAAATTAAGATGTCATCCAAATAAACAACCACTGTTTTTCCCAAGAACTCACATAATACATCGTTAATCAGATCCTGAAAGACTGCCGGAGCATTGCACAAACCGAATGGCATTACGAGATATTCGTAATGTCCGGAGTGGGTATTAAAGGCAGTCTTCCACTCATCCCCCTTCTTGATTCGGATAAGATTGTAGGCCCCTCGGAGGTCAATTTTAGAGAATACAGTAGCTGTTTTCAATTGATCGAACAGAACAGAGATCAAGGGTAATGGATACATGTTCTTAATCGTGATGCTATTTAGTCTACGGAAATCGATGCAAGGCCTCAGACTGCCATCTTTTTTAGAAACAAAAAAACAACCTGCGCCAACTGGGGACTTAGAAGGGCGGATGAACCCTTTCTCCAGGTTTTCTTTTACGTATGATTCCATGGCCTGTGTTTCAGGAAGGGATAGTAAATATAAACGCCCTTTGGGCAACTTAGAACCGGGTACCAATTCAATGGCGCAGTCGTATTCCCGGTGTGGTGGAAGTGAATCAGCTTTCTTCTTGCAAAAGATATCACTGAAGTCCTGGTATGGTACCGGCAACAATTCTGGACTAGGCTGTATAATCCTAAGAGGCAAGGACAAGCAGGACGTAGAGCACCCGGGACTCCAACGGACAATCTCCCCTGTTTTCCAATCAATAAGAGGGTTATGACTGCGAAGTCATGGATACCCCAATATCAAAGGAGCAGAGGGACAAGAGATGAGATAAAAGGAGAGCTCCTCCGTATGGAGGACTCCTACAGACAACCGAACCATTGGAGTCCTGGCGAGAATCCTTCCCCCAGGCAAGGGGTTACCATCCAAACCACATGTGGTGATGCTTGATCCTAACCTGATATGTGTAATATCAAGTGTCTGAGCCAAATGTATATCCAGAAAATTAACAGCCACACCACTGTCAAGAAAAGCTTTCAGGTCCATGGATCTCTCACGGAAAGCTAGACGTCCAGGAACTAATAAGGAATTGTCTGAAGAGGTAATCTGAAGACCCAAGCGCACCTCTTCACCTGCACTTAGGCTTTGGAGTTTCCCGGCTTGCTGGGACATGAACGGACTAAGTGGCCTGGTTGACCACAATAATACACAAACCTAGTGAGCGTCTTCTGGAGCGCTCCTCCTGAGGCAAGCGATAAGCGCCCAATTGCATAGGTTCAGAGGAATCGGGCAAAGTGTTATCGGAGCTTGTGAAAAGGTCCATCGGAGCAGCGGACTCCCGTTCAGCCTTTCTCTCTCTTATCCGACGATCAATTTTTATGACAAGTTGCATCAAATTCTCCAGTGTGTCGGATATCGGATACTGAACTAAGGAATCCTTAATCTGCTCAGTGAGTCCTAAGCGAAATTGGCTTCGCAATGCTGGGTCGTTCCAGGCGCTATCAGTGGACCATTGCCGAAATTCCGCACAGTACTCTTCCGCTGAGCGACGTCCTTGCCTTAGCGTACGGAGATGAGCCTCAGCTGAGGCTACCCTGTCCGGGTCATCGTACAATAACCCCAGAGCTTGAAAAAAGGCATCCACAGACTGTAAGGCTGGACTTGTGGAAGGCAAGGAGAAGGCCCAAGACTGAGGGTCGCCCTGGAGTAATGAGATGATGATCCCTACCCTCTGCTGTTCGGAACCAGAGGAACGTGGTTTCAGACGAAAGTACAACTTGCAGCTCTCTTTGTGTCAGGATTTCCCAGGTATGACCACGGAGAGGAGATAAGTGGTTATAATGAGTTTATTAATAAACAGAGATGACAAGGTAACTCATGAGACAGTTCAAAATGCAGATGAGAAACAGGTAACTGCAATAGTAGATTTCAACAGGCAGCATAGAACTACAAGTACCAGGTATAATGGTTAAAGATGCAGGAGTCCAGGACACAGGTAACAGCAAATAGTGGATTTCAACAGGCAGCGTAGAACTACAAGTACCAGGTATAATGGTTGAAGATGCAGGAGTCCAGGACACAGGTAACAGCAAATAGTGGATTTCAACAGGCAGCGTAGAACTACAAGTACCAGGTATAATGGTTGAAGATGCAGGAGTCCAGGACACAGGTAACAGCAAATAGTAGATTTCAACGAAGAAATATGCAGGAGTCCAGGACACAGGTAACAGCAAATAGTGGATTTCAACAGGCAGCGTAGAACTACAAGTACCAGGTATAATGGTTGAAGATGCAGGAGTCCAGGACACAGGTAACAGCAAATAGTGGATTTCAACAGGCAGCGTAGAACTACAAGTACCAGGTATAATGGTTGAAGATGCAGGAGTCCAGGACACAGGTAACAGCAAATAGTGGATTTCAACAGGCAGCGTAGAACTACAAGTACCAGGTATAATGGTTGAAGATGCAGGAGTCCAGGACACAGGTAACAGCAAATAGTGGATTTCAACGAAGAAATATGCAGGAGTCCAGATAGCAGATAGAAGCTGAGCACAGGGAATGCTCCTCAGAAAGACCTGATGATCTGGCCCAGACTGTTTGAAGCAGGCAGGTATAAATAGGCCTCATGCAGCTGAAACCACTCCCAGTGATCAAGGAGAATAATCAAGTAGCACAGTGGCCCCTTTGGTGGGCAGTGGTACTACAAGTGGAAAGCATACCAAATCCAATAGAGTCACTGCAGACAGCAGCTGCAGAGTGCAAATCGTGACACTTTGAAATTACGGAAGGCTGGCCTGCTTCCAGAGAATCGGTCAGGCAAATTCATCTTAGGCTCCGGTGTGTCACCAGGGGGAACTTGCTGAAGCTGCCGGTCTCTGGAAACCCCTTCCTGGACTGCCAGACGCTGGGATAAAGTCTGCACCACTTGGGAAACCGCCTGTATCTGGTTGGCCAGAATCTGGGCTGGGGACAGATTCGACTCTTCTCCGTCCATGGCCGTATGATACCAATCTTCCTTGGCCGGTTATAATGTTAGGAACTCCCAAGTCAGTACAGTGAAACTCGGAAACTACTCTGAAGGCCTGGTGTTCGCTGGAGCCCCTAGTGGTGGGGACAGACTGGGCTGCGGGCCGACCGAGGGTCGAGTAACGTATACTGACTTAAAGGAGTTCCCAGAAGTGGAGTGATTGGTGGACTGTAGTATAAGAAGAATCCTAGGTCAAAAAGGTCACAGGCACACATGCAATATCCAAGGGCAAGCGAAGGGTCAAACTCACAGGCAGAGAAGCAAAATCCAAATTCCAGACAAAAGGTCAAGGTCAGAAGAGAAGGGTTACAGGTCCAATAACAAGCAGGGGTCAAAACACGGGTAGTCAAATCCAAGGTAGCAGGAACCAAAATGGATAGCACAAGCAGGCAGCAGAACTGAGGACAGAACGCTATAACCGGCAATGAGGCAGCAGACCTCATTGCCTTAAATACCAATACAGACCAATCAGTAGTTGGATACACAGCTGCAGGCTAATACTCATACAGAACAGGGCCAATCAGGGCTTGTCCCTGAAATACACAGATGCAGGCTAATGCCTGTAATATCAGCCCACAGCCTACCTGTCATGCGCATGCGCCCGCCTACCGCCGGGACGCAGAGATATAGTAGAAGCGTCCGGCCGTTGCCTTGGTGACGGCCGGGCAGGAAGAGGAAATGACGTCCCGGTCGTCATGGTGACTGCCGGGACGCCAGGGCGCACGGGAAGCGAGCCGCGGCGGCTGTGAGTACCGCCGCGGCTCGTGACAGTAGATTGTAAATTACATATATAGAATTTAAATGATAAACATTTTTATTTCCTTGTTTCCTAGATAAAGAAATCAAAGGGAATGAAAACGACATCAAGACCTGTTCTGCCACAAACCAGTAGCACCTTTAAAAATACCTTAAAAATAAAACTCTGCAGTATTCA
Organism: Mixophyes fleayi; assembly: GCF_038048845.1. Lineage (NCBI taxonomy): Eukaryota > Metazoa > Chordata > Amphibia > Anura > Limnodynastidae > Mixophyes > Mixophyes fleayi. Next base: position 122,298,772 of record NC_134405.1, read on the forward strand.
GCTCTCTGATTGGTATGGGCGCGCTCACTTCTCATGCGGATCTTTCTGACAGCTGTGTGTGTTACAATTTGTGTACCTTTTTCTTGCAATAAAAATGTTGCTTGAACACTGTGTGGTTTATTCTGGGTAATTCACAATTATAGGTTAATAAAGATTAATATAAATTTAATAGGTTATAAAGGTATAAGTGTATAAAGAGTAAATATGAATACAGAGACGCAAAGGGTAATAACACACGTGCTTTACACAAGTGTAATGGTCTGCAGCCAGACAGGTGCAATATACATCGATACAAAACACAGTGATGTGCGGATTCCGCACCACGTGGGATTGGGATTGACATAAAAATTAACATACACACGCCCCCAGGTCGAGGAAGTATCGGAGGATTGTCGTGGATCCGTCGGAAGTTCATACACACTGCACAGTGGTAACGAGATTGGAACGAAAATATTAAACGGTAAGACCAACCAAATGAGGCGAGAATCGTCCATTTGGGCAGACTTTCGACCATCGTGTAACTGTACACACTGACCCGACTTTTGAACGAGCAGTCGTATGTCGGCAGTTTGAGCCGATTATTCGGTGAAAACAGTGTAGTGTGTACCCAGCTTTAGTCTGGAGGGTACTGTCTGACCCTAAATGCTCAATTTGGAGTCCAGTGTTGCACCTTTTTCATTGATGACACAGATGATTCAGAGAAAATAAGCAATGAACACTTACAAGAAATAAGACATGAAATATAAATTTTTAAAGGAGCACACTGGAGATGCTTATCTAAAAGGATATTTTTCGTGCCTCAACCTGGCCAATTGGTTCAAGGGTATAGGAGGATGGATATCAGGTCTGATATATTTTGTATTTCAAGGCCTGTTAATAATTCTTATTACATATGTATGTACCAATATAGCTGTTGATGTGGCTTATTAACAAGTGTATTAAAGCTAAGTGTTTCTCTTCCAGAAAAATTAAAGTTACCACACCTGTCTTAACCGCTGTACTGAACAATCCATCTAATGAGTGTGAACCTTGTGGAACGCTCAGTACTACTGCCATCTGTGATCAGTGCAGAGACCAAGAACCTTGTCCTTGGAAAAAACAAAAAGGAAGCGCAAGAGACCCCAGAGCCTCTCATGTTCACTGATATATGTGACATCAGGACAAACTAGTGAATTGTAGATGATGCAGCTATCAGAAGGACTATCTAGGTGTACCATCTGTGAGAAACTGTTGAAACCAAGAGAGAAAAGGACATGCAGTGGGTGCAAAATGTTTGGCGACTCATTGATCATCTACTAATATCAGCTAGAAAAGGGATCATGGACTTGCTATTTTGTGGGGGATGGGTTGTTCTATGTATTCAGTTTTAGGCATCCATATGCATATGTTCTGTTAGAAGGGTGTATGGGTATAAGTACCCATTGAAAGCGACAGCAAGAATGTGGTCTCTGATACGCAGTATTAGGGCAAATAATGAATAAAAAGATGGGAAATTAGAAATGTGATTCTGCTGAGCTGACGCCATCTTGTTGCCTATCAGCCATTTTGTCCTTGTACAGCTTAAAGACAGCCTAATTACAGCTAGTTTGTAGAAATTATTCATTATTATCTTGTTGTTTGCAAGAAGCTGCGCCCATGACCTTGGATATGGCAGACAGGAGATAAACCACCAGCCCCCTTGGGAGAATTACTGTAAGAATGTAGCAAGGTTCGTGAAAAAGAAATCATGCACAATAATTGGTAAAGACAGTTAGGGGTGTAGTTTGCTAAAGTACATGATTTTGTATAAACAGAGTGCTATAAGTATGTGAATTTGTAAACAATGAATCAGAGCATATTGAACAACCAGAAATTGCAGTGTCTCTTATTCTCTCTGGCTGATGAGCTCATGACCTGGTAAACTGATACTTACAGGTGAACTGACTGATTAGATCCAACAGGGTGTAGTCAACTAAGGAGGAGAAGCCCTTGATGAATTGCCTGTAATAATTAGCAAATTTCAAAAACTGTTGAACTGCCTTGAGCCCTACAAATGTAGGCCAATCTAATATAGTCTTAAGCTTCATGGGGTCCATTTGAAGGCCAGAGCCTTATATCACATATCCTAGAAAGGGAAGCTGATGTCTCGGAAAATTTTGTTAATGAAATTTTGGAAAACAGCGGGAGCATTACAGATCCAAAGGGCATAACTAAATATTCAAAATGATTATTATGTGTATTAAATGCCATCTTCCATTCATCTCCTTGTTTGATACGGATTAAGTTGTATGCCCCTCTGAGATCCAGCTTGGAAAACACAAAAGTCCCTCTAATACTATCAAATAACTCAGAATAAATGGGAATTTATTTTTCACCATGATAGCATTAAGTTCCCGGTAATTAATACATGGACGAAGGCCCCCGTCTTTCTATTTATTAAAAAAGAACCCAGCACTGACAGGCATGGAGGACTTCCTAATAAAACCTTGTTTTCAAATTGTCCTCAATAAAAGCAGACATGGCCTGTGATTCTGACAGAGATAATAGCTAGACTTGACCACAAGGTGGCATCTTGTCCGGCAAAAGTTCAATGCTACAATCGCAGGGTCTATGTGGAGGGAGTTTGGAGGCCTCTTGTTTGCAGAACACATCAGAAAAAGAGCTGTATTGCAGAGGAATGTCGGAAGACACCTTGAAGATGGAAGAGGTTCTCTCCTGGGGCAATACTAGTCTTTGAAGGCAGCGTGACAAGTAGGACCCCAAGCTAACACTTGAGCCTTGTGCCAGTCTAAATTAGTAGAGTGAAGTCTAAGCCAAGGAAGGCCTAGTATCAGCGGATTTAAAGCCACAAGGATTACCAAAAAAGAGATAGCCTTCTTATGCAGAGCTCCAATTTAAAGAGAGGTTGGTCATGCGTCTCTCCCTTTCCTCCGGAGACAGATAACCTCTCCCCAATTGCATAGGTTCTTCTACAGGAACAACTGGACTATGGAACAGAGGGACCAAACAGAATCCTGACTGGCGAGACAGCTCTTTTCCATGACTGCATTCCCAGAAGCGTACTGCCCCAAAGATAGTGTACCCTTGCAAAGACGCAGAAAACCTAAAGCTGCACTTGGAACTCGTCCGGGCTCATCAAAGATTCTTTTGAAGGTCTCCAAAAAAGTGGAACTGTTATGCAACAATGGGTCATCGCACTTCCATAATGAAGATGCCCAGGCTAAGGCTTGTCCAGACAACAAGGAGATAATGTACGCCACCTACCTTTTTTCGATGGGGAAATTCTCCGGCTGTAATTCAAATTGGATGGCGCATTGGTTTAAAAACCCACAACAAGCTCTAGAATCTCCCTCAAATTAGGAGGATTCTGAATCTGAAGCTGAGAGGTTGCTGATGCAGAAGCCACAGGACTTTGTGCCGGAGGAGATGCCTGTGAAGCCAGTGTATTCTGGTATTCTCTAATAATGAAAATATCCGCACCAGATGAGTCAATGATTAGAAAAATCCTGCAAGAATCGCAGTAGCTGAGCTTGGTTCCTCTCCAGTTCCTCAACACAACCTACAAAATGCTCCAGGAGATCCCTTGGAGAGTGGTTGCTAAATCCGTTCATCATAGTGTGATTGTCAGAGCAAGCTGTCACAATCACAGGGAGTTTTATATTAGTCAGGGTCAGTGCTGGCCTTCCTAAGGGCCCAAGGGCCCCCTGCCTATCTTCATCAGGAACTGATGCAAGCTGCGATGGATTTTGCTGCCAGACGCTCACAGAACACGACCCCTAGTTTGTTTCCTACCAGCTATGTCAACTATCATTGTAGGTTCTTCCCTCAGACTCTCAGTTAACCTCACTGGCTGTAGACTACAGGTATGACCTGACCCCTAGCACTGACTATCACTTTCCCACGCAGCATTTGCTGCTATAACATACGCGGGTAGCTGTGAGCTCTCTAACCTATGTGTGTTTCTCCTTTGTGGGTATCTATGTGATCCCCCTCTAGGTGTCTCCAATCTTCTTTCTGGACAAAATCTTCTTATGTGTCCCTCTTTATGACAGTTGAAACACATCACTGACCCATTTCCTTTATTGTGTGTGTGGTATGCTTGTGGTTGTATGTGCAGTCCCTTTAAATTCCTGGATACTTACCGTCATCAACCTATCACTCTTCTCTTCTCTCTTTCTAAAAATGTTCTTATCATGCTCCAAGGCAATCCTCTCTAAGAGAATCTACCGTGATGCCCCTCCAACTAGTTTTTGAGGTTTATACCCCTGTCTTTAGATTTTCCCTGAGACCATCCATTAGTACCGTTACAGCCACTTCCCTATGATGTGGATCCTCTCTTATATCTGATATCCCAGTAAACTGTGTCATTGCTGCTAGAGCTTTAAAAAAATAATCAGCTGCCGTTTCACTCTAATTTTGCTTAATGGTGAAAATCTTGCTCCAATTCACTACTACTGGAAAGTAGATGGCCAAATGTGAGACAATTTTCTGAATATTCTCTTGATTATCCTCATCTGTTAAGGTTTTGTCTTCCTCCAACAAGCAATCTTTAATAAATTTTTGTATGTCAGTATTGGGAGGAAGACATGCCCTCAACAGCACTCACCAATTCTTATTGGTTGATTCGTGTGCATTTCGTAAGTCTTTGACAAACTGACATTTGGCCAACTCTTTTCTAGGAACTGGGAACTCAGTCATAATTGCACATAGTTCCGATCTAGTCTAAGGACAATGCATTGAAACATTTTTTACAGGAACAATACCATCCTTGTCCGCTTTCCCATTAGGAACTGCTATTGTGTGGACAGGATAAGCACCAATCGGTTCACTACATTCAGGATTAATCACAAGAATTGCGGTTTCAGTGCCATGGATGTTCTCCCTCCTAGTGGTTACCCCACTACTCTCACCTATCTCGGCCGCTGCCCCTGCTGGAGGGACCGCTCCCTTTCCATACTTGCGCTGTACCTCTAACATGTTAATAGCATGGGCAATGGCTCAGAAACACTTGTTTTAAATTGATTCAAAACAGGATATAACTTGTTAATTTCATTTTTATCATTTTTGGTAACAGCTGTACTTACGCCCCCTACCGCATACGGCAGTGGGGACGCGCTTGCGCTCAGTTCTCCACGCTTCTCAACGGCTACTTCTGGTGTGTGCGCGCTTTTCGCCACACCTACTTCCGCTGTGCATGCGCTGCCTTGCCACGTGTTCCCCTCTAGTTGCCACAATTTCAAACAGTCATCATGTTCAACTCTTACTTTTGTTGATTTAATCAACCGCACTTTATCTCTTACATTATTCAGTACCTCTGAATCAAAACTACTGATCTTTGGGAAAGGTCTTAAACAATCCTTGGTCATCTTGACCCATTTGTCGAAATACGTCATTGAGTATGCACCATACTTCTTAAACATAAGAAACCTCGCCGAACCAATTGGTCCTTCCTTAGGCAGCACACCATCAACCATCTCTAGCATTTGTTTAGCACCCATTGTGAGAACAGACTATTTCTCAACGCTACTCAACACAGGCCTCTTTAACTGTTCTCCTTTCAAACAGAGCCTACCGCTATAGACTTTACCCGTGGATGATTTCACAGGCTACGTCCACTCACCTCTTAACACAGAAATATCAAGGTGAACCACAGGAATATTAGCTCCTCGATACCCTGCCTCTTCAACAAATCTGCTGAGTATATTACTGAACTGGTAGCATCGGAGTTACCCGCCTTGCCAGCGTAATTCCTCCCGCAGCTCCACCCAAGTCACAATCACGGTTACAAAATAAACCATGCGGTCCGATCGCACCGCTTAGAGATACTAGCTATCGCTAAACTTTGTGATTACTATTGGGGAGTGCGTCTCAAAAGCCTCTTTAACTGTTCTCCTTTCAAACAGAGCGTTTGCTGCCAGTATACCTGCCATGTATACGTATCCTCGGCTGTCCAGCCCGTCTCGTCAGGCAGCAACCAATATCCCTGTCTTTTTCAACAGTAAATCAACTTCCACTTCAAAATCATATAAATCACAAACACATACACCTTAGTTTTCTGCGCAGAAAATAAATTTCCCAAATAATAGTAATATCTTTTCAGAGGCTTTACCAAGTGATAATATGCATATTTAACAGACTATGAACACGACTGTTTAAACATGTGGCAACAATACCGAAAGTACACATATGCTATGCAATGCAATACATTCAAAACGCAAAATGACAATAAAAAGAAAGAGTGTTCTTTCTTGTCCCTAGATTCAAGTTAGCGTTCCTTCAGATTATGCAACAACAGACATTCGGTTTCACAACACAGAATGATAAACAGGTTTTGAACACATTGCGTTCATACCCGTATATGACGCGTCTCCACCCTTTGTTGAGGAACCGAAATCCATAGACCTTGCGTATGGTCCGGTAGCATAACCTCCGCCGCGAGTCCCCAAATTGTTATGCACATCTAGTTGCTATCCAATAACGATTGTCGATTGCCAAAATGTGGTTCCAAAGCACAATGTGATTTAATAGCCAAAAGAAGCAGAATAACAAATCAAAATAAAATAAGTACAACCATTACTTATTGCAGGCACCCTGGATCCAGTGTACAGTCATTCAGGTCTGAAGGCTGTGGTCAAGTAGACTGTCCCCTAGGTCCAGAGTCCCTGATTATATACAGTCAGTGAATACAATAAAAAAAATGCAGATGATGTGGCTTGCTTCTATAGGTCCAGGCTTCAGTAGGGTCCAGTGTAATACAGGTCATAGGCCAGTTCAAACAAAAAGATCCAAAGGTGGGGGTCATCTCTCCAGGAGATGCACTCCGATTTTCCCACCAAGAATCCAGTTTAAACTAGTCTATTTACATTACACAGACAATATCACTTTAAACATTTATTCCCTATCATCGCTAACTAGAGTATGCAATGTGCGATCCCTTCGGCGAATGAACCGGACAACTGCGGATAAATAGGGGAACAAAATTATACTAAACATGACATGTTTCCTGTAACCTGAAGTTTTGATTTCACTAACATGTAAATAGTTTATAATATTAACCATAAACATTGCTGCATTTCGACATAAATAACTATGTGTTGCAACTACTATTAGTGTATACTAATTTCAGATGTGTATGTTCATGTGAATGCGTGTAAATATGTAAAACCTGTTATTGCCACTTGTTGCAGCTGGATACGCTTCTCCACACCGTAGCGTGCTATACGAATAATTTTCAGACAAAGACAATCAAGTTGTTAGGTATTAATTGAAATGACTTTATCCAATTAGCTGACTTCGACATAAATATACCCCCTAGTATATTCTGATAGCTCAAAGTGATTCTAAAAGTGCAAAAAAGTCAGGAGTTTGGAGTCTTCTGATGCTCAAAAAAAAAGGGGACTAATTTATTGTTAGAAGGTGGTTGGATTTACAACTGACCTATAAGAACAAAGCATTTGGTGCCTTTCACTGCACTCCATCCACTGGATCACCCTCGCACGGTTTTAATGCAAAGAACTGGAACTAACCACTCTTTCATACAAGAATTACATATTGAACTAGAGCAGTCAGTTTGTCACCCCAGGCCAGGGGTAGGCAACCTGTGGCTCTCCAGGTGTTGTGAAACTACAAGTCCCAGCATGCTTTGCCAGTAGATAACCAGCAGATAGGTGGCAAGGTATGCTGGGATTTGTAGTTTCACAGCACCTTGAGAGCCGCAGGTTGTCTACCCCTGCCCCAGGCAAAAAGAATAAAACAGATAATAATAATTTATCCACCATAAAAAACAAGAAACCTGGTACTGTGCATCTCTCCTTGCATACACAATAAGAACATATAGGTTTTGATTCATTAAGGAACATAAACTGAGTTTTTGTGCGATAAAATCCAGAACCGGACCATACGCCACAGAACAAAGCCACCTTCAATTCTTCTTTGAGCGCAAAGGACACTTACTACAGCCTATGATTTCAGGGATAGAACGGGACGGCAAAGGGGCGTGTGCCCGTAGTCAATGTGCAGTAAGTGCAGCATCCGATTCAAGCTCTGGGCATCTCTCAGGTATGTTTTGCAGCTATATCTCTTGCTTCAGCAACATAGCTTGTGTTTGCAATCAGGAGCAACTGTTAAAATGTATTCTATTAACAGTAGACATTTATTGCATCCTTATAAATGTATTTCATAGAACAAATTAATACGAAAACCCCACTTTTTATTTTTTAATGTTTTATCATTAATGTCTATATTATTAACAGGTGACATTAATTAAAGTTTTTTTTTCTCTGTGTGTTATTTTGTGAGCTTATATTCCGCATAGGTATTGGACGTCTCCTAGAGTGTCTTATCTTGTTGGGCAGAGCAGACCTAGGCTACTCCCGTATTCATCAGCACACATATCTTCCGATGCACTAATTGTTGAATTCAAACAGGGGAGGGCTGGCAAGCTTTAGCCCGGGGGGCAAGACTCGACTCAGCAGCCTATTTTAAATGAAAAATATGCAGGTGGACCAGTGACCCAGCCCAAGGTAGCCTACTATGGGATTGGCCCGGGGGCAGATGCCCCCCTGCCCCCCAGGCCAGCCTGCCCCTGAATTCAGACATGCGTATACCCGATTTATGTGCATTTTTTAAAAAACAAAATGCACAGTACATTCAGTATGCTTCCCTTAATAAATCAGGCCCATACTAAAAATTACATCGCAACTCAGTCTTTGTAGTACTGTAGAACTTTGCATCTATTGGCTGCAACCTATTATCTTGTGCTGTTATATGTAATAGGTCTCAGCAGCGTTGGTGGTAGATGCTAAACCACAAGAAGCTTTTAGACTTAACCAATTTGTTGGATTTATTTCAGAACTTGTTGTAACAAATGATATAATAATATATACAGTTGCTCACAGTTGATACTGACTGTAACAGACAGGCAGTATGACAAGCTTATGCAGTTAATGTACTTAACTCTGTTATAGTTCATTCATATATGCAGATGATAGTAAGTGTATAATGTGGGCAATGTCAGAGAACAGGTTGCTTATATATATATATTTTTGTGCCTCCACTCACTTTATATGACTATATATAAGTTAAAGAACACAAAAATGATGCAGCTCTAGTTATGACCTCAGTTAACTGTTTTAACTGTCACTGGAAGATCCCGCTGAGAGCTGAACTTCCTGTCTTCACTAGACAACAGGGGACACCACTACCAAGATGGGAGATGGAGCGTAGCGCTCCATATTAACAGCATCACTGACAGAATATTGTGCTTAAAGCTCATTCTGCAGCATGTTTTTAATAAATATAGCCTAATTTAATGGAATACAGCCCATACATAGTCCCTGTCGCTTGCTTTCTTGCACTTGGTAGACTGGAACTGTCCAGATCTGTGAAGAAGTGTGTTGTGTGAAGAAGTGTGATGTGTGAACAAGTAAATGTGTTAAGTGTAATGGATTGAGGAGAAACAGATTTCACAGTCTATGGGGGGTATTCAATTGTCCTCAGAAATGCCGGAAATCTCGCGGTCCGCACACTATTGCCGTTATTATGGTAATAGTGCGCGGAAAAAACTTTACTATGGTAATTTTCTCGCTGGATTTCAGCTCGCAGCTCCCTGAGCCGCGAGCTGAAATTCAGCTAACTACTACCGTAATAACGGTAGTAGTTTTTAGGCGGCGGGAAATGATTCAATGTAATATGGTCAAACCTTGGCTTTTGTCTGTTGTTTATTCTTTTTTTTCATACCTTACATGAAAATAGCCCTGTGCAATGAATGTTGTAGAGGGCAGAGATTAGAAGTGAAGTGAGAGGTGAAGCCACATGGAAAGAAAAATACTGGCTGGTTGCAGCAGGTCAAATTATTATATGGTTGGGGGAAGATGAGACCTAGAATGTTCAGCTATTGCTAGGTTGTTCATACTTCATGTACCTGTCCTTTTGACCAAAGAGGGCCTCAACAGTCCAGGATCTCGAAAAAGCAGACACTGGGCTTAAGCCTAGAGATGGACGGCTCGGTTTCCCTGAAGCCAAACCCACTTATTATGTTATAACTATTTGTGAGTTAACTCCCATGGTTGACCAGGCCAACAGGCCTGCCTCAGCATTTGCTTACCCTATGATTAACTTAACGCTCTCTAAATGGGGCAAAGTGAATTATCGATTTAAATTAGCTCCCTACCCCTCTCTATTGTCCCAAATCTGGAAACAACCACTATTTTCCCCTGGACATTCAGTTAGAATCACCAGAAAATAAGTCTAAGACCTAGACACCAGAAGTTTAGGAATTTTGATAGATTCACACATATTATGGCATCTGCTTCTACTTCTTTTGCGGATATACAGGACAAATATCACTTACCTCTGCACTTCACTTTTCCCTTTTGAAAGAAACGGTATCTATTCAGTACGGCGTAAGGGCACAATGATATACCATTCGATACTTGCTACTGACACACACCTTTTGGAACCCAATGAGAAAGCCTGGGAGAGAGACCTGAGGATTTCTTTGGACAAGGAGGGATGGTCTAACATCAGGGAAAGATTAACTATAACTTCCATATATGCGAGTATAAAAGGAAAATTATACAAGATATACTCATGTTGGTACATGGTGGCAGAAAGGTTTAGCTGCATGTATCACCTCTTCTCCAACAGATGCTGGAGAGAATGTGGTGAAATTGGCACTTGTCTCCACATCTGTTGGGAAAGCCCTGTCATTTAATAGTTCTGGACTATTCCTATAGATCTGATTGAACTGATTACTGAGATTCGGATACCAAGTCATCCTTTAATAATCCTATTTAATAGCCTGATCAAATTCCTGAGCAAATTCATAAATTGATAATACACATATGTCAGGCTTCCAAACTATTAAAAGCGAGAGCTTAGAAAAAATCTCTTCCTCCACCAGGAATGGCACTGTTGAATAGGAAATGGCATATATTCTCTATGTATATTGCCTACTCAGCAACACTCTGGCCAAATTTCATAAGATGTGGAAACTCTAGTTCTGTTACACTAACTCACATACCCCAGGTTTGGATTAAAACAGGGAGCATGGACCTTTCCATTATTTTACCGCACTTTCCTTCTTCCCCCTTTTTTATTTCCCATTTATTCCTCCATCTACCTCTGATAATGTGCAGAAAGCTTTAAACCACACCTAATGGAATATCACGATGCCAATAAATGTATCAGGTAGGTTAGTCATCAATGAAGAGAGCTGTTATGAATATTTGCATTAATTCTTTTAAGAATTATAGCTAAATTCAAGCAAGGTGACCAGTTGTAACCATGTTTGAGGTAGTTAGAATTTTTTTCAAGCTTGTTTGAGCTTAAAGGTTATATACACCAAGCAGCCACAACATTAAAACCACCTTCCTAATATTGTGTAGGTCCCCCTTGTAATGCCAGTACAGCTCTGACCCAATGAGGCATGGACTCCAAAAAATCCTCTGAAGGCACCCTGTGGTATCTGGCACCAAGACATTAGCAGCAAATCCTTTAAGTCCTGTAACTTGCGAGGTGAGGCCTCCATGGCTCGCACTTGTATTTCTTGCACATTCCACAGATGTTTGAGTGGATTGAGAGCTGGGGAATTTGGAGGCCAAGTTAACACCTTGAACTCTTTGTCATGTTCCTTAAACCATTCCTGAACTATTTTTTGCAGCGTGGCAGGGTGCAATATCCTTCTGAAGGATTGTAAATTGTAAAGCGCTACGGAATATGTTGGCGCTATATAAATAAATGATGATGATGATGATGAAGGAGGACACTGCCATCAGGGAAAACCGTTACCGAGGTCTGCAACAATGTTTAGGTAGGTGGTATGTGTCAAAGTAACATCCACATGATTGCATGGACTCAAGGTTTCACAGCATAACATTGCCCAAAGCAACACAAGGCCTCTGCCGACTTGCCTTCTTTCCGTAGTGCATCCTGGTGCCATCTCTTCCACAGACACATATGCACCCCGCCATCCACATGATGTAAAAGAAAACTTGATTCATCAGACCAGGCCACCTTCTTCCATTGCTCCATGGGCCAGTTCTGGTGCTCACTTGCTCATTGTAGGTGCTTTTGGTGGTGGATAGTGGTCAGCATGGGCACTCTGACTGGTCTGCGGCTACACAGCTCCATATGCAGCAAGCTGCGATGCACTGCGATGTGTTCTGGCACCTTTCTATCATATATACCAGGAAAGAGATTATAAGCGCTGGAGTTTGGAGTTATGTTTGTCAACCTGATATCTATGCCATTGCAAAAGATCTGAGGTGGACCATAGACTTAAATGTAATAAATAAATAAATTGTGTTTATTTATTACATTTAAGTCTATGGTCCTCCTCAGGTCTTTTGCAATGGCATAGATATCAGGTTGACAAACATATTTTACATCATATTGGTTATACTTCAGCATTTATGTCATTTTTCTTTTACTCCAGCGCTTATAACCTCTTTCCTGGTATATATGTTGTAGGGAGTGGACTCTCCCATATATAGCTGCTGAGTTCCATACCCCATATATGTTTATATAGGGCAATATACCATTAGCTGTGCGCAACTATCTGTCTGTTTTTCACCTTTCTATCATAACCAGCATTACATTTGTCAGCAATTTGTGCTACAGTAGCTCTTCTAAGGAATTGCACCAGACAGGATAGCCATTAAAATTTGTCCTTTGTCAAAGTCGCTCAGATCCTTATGCTTGCCCATTTTCCTGCTTCCAACACATCGACTTCAAGAACTGACTGTTCACTTGCTGCCTAATATATCTCGCCCCTTGACAGGAGCCATTGTAATGCGAAAACAATGTTATTCACTTTACTTGTCAATGGTTTTAATATTATGGCTGATCAGTGTAGTATGTATAAAATGGTGAATGGTGTTCCATGCAAATTGCAAACTCAGACTTCAAACTTGCAATGTTCACTGTTCAAACTAAAAAACAAAAACAAAACATTGAAAATAATAATATAAAATGTAACAATGTAAGCTTGTATAACGTCTACTACCAACTGAGAACTCAAACTCAGATCTGAACTCCTTTGTGGCAGTCAAACCCAAAACTAACTGGCCCACAAATCACAAAGTCAAGATCCTTGCTTTGAAATGGAACTAACATCAAAAAATATATTTACATTCTTTTAGTATAGTGTGAAATATATTGTCTTACCTTCACTCGAATGGCAGAACTGCTATCGTTGTTCAGAAAATTATTCAGTAGGTGAAGTGGCTTTTTTTCTATGAAAATCTGTCCCATATTTTTTAGTGTATTTCCACTTTAATCCCTGTAGCAGGTTTGTGCTAAAAAAACCATAACCGACTTACCTGAAAACATGATAAGACACTAAGGTGACTATTTATTAAAAGGTGAAAAAAGATCTGTCTATAGCAAAAACGGGTGTTTTGTTGGCAATAGGGCTTGGCCCTATTCATCAAATGCTATGACCAGCAGTAACCTCCAACGACGGTAAGATTTACCAGTTCTTACTGGGGATCGCTTCCCCGTGGAAAAGTCTATTTAACAAGCATAGCAGTGGTTCTGTTGCCATTTCAGGACTTGGATAACAAAGGAAAATTAATATTATTTAAATAAAGCATTTTTTTCAATTGTGTGCCTTAACAATCTAGTATCACCAAGTCAACTGAGGAGAGATTTTAGCAATAAATTTCGGTGATTGGTGATTTTCTACCTCTGCAATAAGCCATTTTTCTAGATGTTAATAAATAGGCCTCTAAGAATCTGGGAACATTGGCTTAAAGTGTAACTCCAACATAAAAACTATTAAAGTAATTTTATCGTTTTCCAATAAGCATTGTCTAAGCAATTTGTGTGGTTCCGGAGCACAAGCAATTTATTTAGTAAAAGCAATTTGTTTAGCAGTTCAATAAATAAGTACAATACAGTACAATATAGCCGATACATGATACATGTTAAAGATGTTACATTAAAGCAGAAAAGTATGAAAACACTGAATACATTATATTTTCCTTATAGAGCTTCACCAAGGTCCATGGAACACAGCCATGCTCACATGTAGCCATGTTCAGAGAGAGAGAGAAAGAGAGAGCTTTGGCTGATAAAAAAGCTTGATAGTATCCGGTTTCAGTATAGAAAAAACTACTGAGGATGTCATGGCATGTTTCCATTGGTTCAGGGTTCAGGACAGTCTAATGTAATGCAGGTCTTAGGTCAGTTCAAAGGATTTCTCTGGGAAGAGGGGATCACCTTCCCCCAACAGCTGAAAACATGTGCTTCTCAAGGAAACTGACCCAAACCAGTTCTAAACAACTTAAAACACAATGCCATTTTGATCATTCAATCTTTTATCTTCCATAACTATTGATTGCAGGAAGCGATCGCAAAGCCGAAATTATAGGATGAGAGATGGTAATGTGCAGATCAAAATGACACTAAACATGATACATTTGCTAAATTCTGAGCCTTAGATACTTTTAAAGTGCTTTTAACATTATTATATTTAACTGTAAACTCTATTACATTTGATTATAAACAACTGTGTGTTGGAACTATTTTAAGGTGAACTATTTACAAGTGAATGTGTAAGTGTATGTGTGCGTTATTTATCGTGTGATTGCATCATAACAATATCAATCAATATAGTTTATTTCATCCAATTATTCAACTTTGACAAAACTAATCTTCTGTCTTCCCCATATATTTAAAAATGTGTTATTATTGTAGAGTAAACTGTGCTACTGGCTTTCATGGGAAATAGCATAGTACAGTATTACAGTGCTATCATATATATGACTTCATCTTAAGACAGGGATAGCTGGGCAGCTTGGAGATGTGCGTGTTCAAAACCATCACATTGTGTTAGGTAGAGAACAGCAAAAGTTGGGTAGGAAATAATTGGGGTACAGTTAAATCTATCATAAGAAGGAACTAAAAGTATATGGGGTAAGGGGTAATTTGTAATGGGTTACCATTTAATATTACTTAGCGAATCTTTGAAATGCTTAAACTATATAGCATTTCACTATGGCTTATTCTCCAACTACCGTCCTATTTCTCTCCTCCACTTTGCCTCCAAACTACTTGAGCGTCTTCGCTCTCACTCCCTTCTCTAATCAGGGTTCCACTTTAACCCTAAGTGTCACTCATCCTCCTGGACCACCCTGATGCTTTTGACATTGTTGATCACCCTCTACTCCTGCCCACCCTTCACTCCATTGGCCTTCATGACAGAGTTCTTTTGTGGTTCACGTCCTAACTATCCAACCACTCTTTCAGTGTTGCTACCTTTTGCACATCCTCCCCTCCGCTCCCACTATCTGCTGGAGTCCAACAAGATTCAACACTCTTCTTTTCTAACTATACACCTCTTAGTCAGTGAATTTGCTGAATAAGCCTTCAGTACCAATTATATGATGACAACACCTGAATCTATCTTTTCATGGTGCTTCTCCAGTTCTCTACCATCTTGTGTAAACAACGGTCATGTTATCTCCACATGGATGTCCCAATGCTACCAAAATGTCAACATGTCCAAAACAGAGTTTAACCTTCTCCCTCCTCCCAGACACAACACCTCTCGTCAAATCTCTCTCATCATCAACATCAAAATTTCCTTACAATACAAAGCGCACTGCTGTGATGTCACACGTGACTCTGGTCTCTGCTTTATTCCTCACAGGAAGTCTCTCTCCCAGTCCTGTTGCCTCCGCCTCTCTAAATATTGCTACAATATACTCTTTTCTTAAACAAGATGAAATTAAAACCTTATCCATTCTATTGTCTTCTCCAGCCCTGAATGCTGCAACCGCCTCCTGTCTGGCATTCACCTGATCCATCTGTCCACACTTTCATCCCTTCTCAATGTCACAGGAAAACAGGTCTTTCTCTGTCACACCTCCATATCCGGTGCACCACTCTGCAAATCCCTACACTGCTTCCACCTATATTACTCACATTGATACATTCTCACAACTGCCCCACTTCTTCGCTTACCCACACTCACTCCTCTTGTCTCAGCGGTGCTCTTTCCCACTAAATTATAAGCTCTCTCATAAGAAGAGCCCTTCCTACCCTTTTTTTTACAATTCTGCATTTATTTTGTCTATCTTGTATGTCCCTGTTTTATGTATGCCATGTTTTCCCCACTGTATGGTGTTGCATAGCATTGTGGCATCTTACAAATGAACAATAATAATAAGAGGAATAATACTGCCCAGAGATTACCCTGATACGTTTCCTAAAGTCTGTGTATCTTGGGTGTATAATTTAATAAGCGTGGTGTCTTCTGGTCTGGTACTGGATAATGCACAAAGATTTTCTTATCACCCAGTCTGTTTTTTTAGAAATGCAGATAAGGAGACATTTTAAACTTGCTCCTTATGTTTTAATAGAGTAAGGTCACCATAGTGTTTTATGCATCTATATCTGTATGTATGTGCAGAGGATTGTGGCTATTTCTTTGAAAGACAGCATGCTCTTTTTTTCTGATTTTTGACTTTTTATTTCCATTCTATTATACAATTTTCAGATCTCTTATATTTTATAACAATCTTAATCAAAATCCTGAATTTGTCTGCAATTACCCATAATGTATATTCCCAATCGATTGTAAGCTAGCAAGCAGGGCCCTCTTACCTGTCTGTCTGTTAATACCCAGTCTATTTTATTACTGTGTTTGTTCCCAATTATAAAGCTCTGTGGAACATGCTGTTGTTCTCTAAATAAATGTTAATAATTATAAATGGACAGCAGGTAATAATATGTGTATGTGATTTGATCCAGTAGAGTAGAGTCCACTTTCTCAATGTTTAATTCTATTTTATTCTCGTCCTTCTAGTATGATCCAAACACAAACATAACAACTGGCTGGCTGAAAACAAATAAAAGGAGATAAAGTAATGCAGAGGAAGTGCAAAAGAAAACATGTCTGATAAAACATAATTTGTTCTAGGAAAATAAATTGCCAATGTTCATTTTGATTTCATTGTACACACCGTATTAAAAATAAATTTGCCAACAGTTTTTCTTTACATTTTAAAAGTAGGAAGAACTCGAAAATATAATCTACAGCAGTTATAGTAATTCAACAATGATGAGAATAACAGTGCTTCTTCATACAGCTGCTAGCTGGATACATTTAATTATAAATGGGAACGCGGAGAGCCATGTGGAAAATATATGTGCGCAAGCTTTTACTATATCAGATTTGGCTGCGTTCCAATGCAATTACATTAGGTAGCAAAACAGAACCTTAGCTGAACTTTTAAGCCCACAAAAGTTTATTTTAAAAGGTGAAGCAACTGGTTAGTGTGTATTGTAAAAGTCTGCCAGCTTGGGGCCCTTTGCGTTAACTTCTGTACCCTATATCAACAAAATTATTCATTTCAACAGTTAATTTTAGAATTAGATATTAGACCCTGTGCTGAAGTTTACAGACTTTCTATATATATATAGCCTTAGCAAACGATAGGCAGCAGGCTAGGATTGAATTATCTATAGAGGGAAAGAAGAAAAGAGAGATAGAGTAAGGTTTAAATTAAGGAGGACATGTTTTGTAGAGGAGGGTAAACATCACACCAATTCTTTTAAAAACATCTATCCACAGTGAAAAGTGGTTATTCAGGGCAGTCAAAGAGGGATGAGGTCTGTACACATTATAGTTGCATCTGTGATGATAATGGGCTTAATGTATCATTGAGCCGCATAGCTGGTCTACCCGGTACCTATTCAAGGTTCAAAATCACCCAGGTATATATCCAAAATACAATAAATAAGTTTATTTAACAAAATGGTAGCACAAAACAGCAATAATAATATTTAGATTATAACCTGCAGCAAATAACACTACTGTCTGGCACAGACAACATATAAAGTATAATGAAAACACCTCACCAGTTTCCTAGCCACTGTCGGGGGTGCCTTCTATCCAAATTTCTTCTGAGAAGCAGACCCTCTCCCCTACAGAAAGGCAGTGGTCCTGAGTCACTGTCTCTCCTGTTTTGGCAGACACACAGCTACCCAAGACCTAATGAGAGTAGATCTGGACAAAGGCATTACTCCAGGGACTAATTGTCCCTTCCCTGTCTATTGGCAGAAACCTAGCTCTCAACACCATTCTGACTACAGCTATCACTGGGTAGTGAGTGCCAATTTCCTGTTCTTTGGATCTGTTTTTTAAAGGCAGAAATGAACTTTTCAGAAGTTTCAGGACCTGCCTGATTGGTCCTTTTCTGTGGTTACCTTTTCACAGGTAGCAGAAGATTTGCTCTTGATACAATTAGGGACAGGTATTGTTCTATGGCTACACATTAGAGTTTGCTTAAGCAGGAGAGATCACAATCCAGATATAATACATTTAAATACATAATGCAGTCCTCTGTAATTAAACAGCTCTCTCTGTGGACCTTTTCTCTATCTTAATACCTGGTCTGATGTACTGTACATTCATACAGGAATAGAGGACAATAATCCTTTTGCTTAGACTGAAACAATGGATTACTCTGCGTGTATACACAAAATAAGGAAGCCATGTTATCTGACATATTACCACTTAAAAATACACTATATATAACTTTAAATATGATTGACAGATATACCAGAGTGCTAGAAAAAGTGCACACTTTGTGAGAAACATGGTGTAGACTGCTTGAGGTGATATTAATACCTCATTTAATCACAGCACCCATGCCATTATTTGGGATCTTTTACCACTTATTAGCACAAAATTTGTAATAACAAAAAAGACACAACTAAAACTTTAGCTTCATGAATTAAAAATAAAAAAGACAATGATTGATTACAGAAGTTTTCACCCCTTGTTTTAATATTTAGAAGAATTTTTCAGCTGTAAACTTCATTGCAATATTGCTCAAGTTCATTCAGGTTAGATGGGGACTTGCTTAGTGACAGAAGATTCAACTACGTATATACTGTCAGGTCCAAGTATTAGTAAGTCAAACTTATAAATACATCCATGAAGCCAAACCTGGACACAGAGCCGTAATTATGCACATATCAAAAAAGAGGGAAAGTTGCCTATGTGATCAGTAACTGTTCAAAAAGTCATACAATCTATGGACTGAGTAGGAAAAACAGTTCCAGTTGTAATCTGCTTGATCATTTATAAAATAAATGCCATATATTAAAGTTTCCCTATCACAATCCTGAACTTTTAAGAAGATAAGCTTTCAGTCCTCAAGTCCTGAGCATACTCACTGTGTATTTATATAGCTGTCAGTTTTTCTTCCAATTCCCCTCCCTGAGCATACTCACTGTGTATTTATATAGCTGTCAGTTTTTCTTCCAATTCCCCTCCCTGAGCATACTCACTGTGTATTTCTCCAGCTGTCTCTGATTATTCCTTTGCTCAGACTGTGCTCACCACTCTCCAGCTGCTTCTGATTGTTACCCTTTATATAGGGGCTCTTCTGTAACTGAGGTTGCAAAGTCATTGTATGTTGATTGTACTATAATCTCTGAACCTGCTGAATTTTCTGATTGATTTTCCTGGATACTGACCATGTGGAATACTGGAACTTTGGTTTGGTTATAATCTGTTTTTTTCTATATGAACCCTTGGTTTCCTGCACAGTTTATTTACAATTGTTGCCAGAATCTCTGTCTACTTCAATCTTGTTACCAGCTCAGCTTACTTACATGCATTGCCAAAATAGTCAGCTCCTTCAGTTGTACCTGCACAGCCTACATTCAACAATTGTTAGAATATACAGATACTTCAGCCTTTTTACCTGCACAGTTTATTTACAAGCATTGCCAGAATATGAAGCTACTCAGCCTTGTTACCTGCATGGTTCACTTACAAACGTTGCCAGAATATTAATTTACTCCAGCCTTGTTACCTGCACAGCTTATTTATAATCAATGCAACACTAGCCGGCTACTTCAGCCTTGTCACCTGTTTATTCTGTAATAAAGTTTTCCAATTTCAACCAGCTTCTTCCTCATCTCTCCATCTTTGTGACCGTGGTTGAGGTGGGGAAAAACTTTTTTTTGGAAGGTTTAGATGTGGAGTCTTTTTCAATAAAAAAAAAACATTTTTATAGACATTAACGGAGCTGGAAGTCGTCAATGTTGTATGTCATGCATGTTCAGCAAGTAAGTCACCCTCTGGCTGCATTACATTGTGAATATACTTGTGATATGGAAAGTTACTCTGGAACAATTACAAGAATTTGTTGATTTACTCAACAATATCTTGAATATTAAACCTACGTATATGGTGAGCTCTTTGGCCTTCCAATGCTTGGACTTGACTCTAAGGAAGAATGGAAATAGATTGATTACGGATATTTTAGAGGAAAAGTGAGTTTTGGAAAAGTTTAAAAACATTTTGTGCCTGCAACGCACCTCAATAAAGTCAAGGCAAGTAGCCATACTGTAGTTTGTGAAAATGTTGAAAAAAATGGACTTTTGTAACAGTGAAGCTTCAAGAGCTATATAGACAAGGTCATATATTAACTGGAGTGTATCTAAAATACATATATATATATATATATATATATATATATATATATATATATATATATATATGTATACATAGGTAAAACAAAAAGGGGAACTCAGGGAAAAAATTGGGTACCATATAAAAGACACTAAAAAGAATAAAGAAAAAAGTTCCTTATCCTGGCAGTTTGAGTAGTATCCAGGGCCATCTCTTCCATAGGGCACGATGGGCAGGTGCCCGGGGGCACTGCAGCCCAAGGGGCCCGTCAGAGGCAGCTAAAAAAAAAAAAGTTCCTGAAAAAAAGAAGAAGAAAATACTTACCTTGCTCTCAGCTGGCGATCCGGCTACCTCCCTGGTCTCCTCCTCCGTGCTGCGCTGGCAGTGCATGTTGGGCGTGACGTCATCATGCCCGCCCGATATCCATCAAGGTAAGTATTTTCTTCTTTTTTTTTTCAGGAACTTTTTTCTTTCGCTGCCTCTGACGGGCCCCCTGGGCTGCAGGGCCCATATATATAATCATTGTTTTTATATATATATAGGGGCCCCGGTGCACTGCTGTGCCCGGGGGCCCCAAATGTTGTTAAGAGGGCCCTGGTAGTATCATAATTCTTTCTTGGTAGGTCCCTAATTTATGGGACTATCATTTTCAATAAAGTGTCAGGAGGAACAGTTATGATATAATACTACTATGGAAGGATGATATACTCTAGAACAGTGACGGGCAACAGACAGCCCTCCAAGCCTGCAACCTGCAGACCCCAGCTCCTTCCTGCTTTGTTGTAATGTTTGCTATAGCTTGTAACACTTGTTTAAAATGCCTACTGATATGTTACTACAGATGTGTTCTTTGATTAAATGTATTATTTAAATGTATTACCAAGATTAAAGGTAATTTGCAGCCCTTTTAAGAAGAGAGTTGTCCATCACTGCTCTAGCTCTAACTTTGACTTGCAATTGAACTCTGTACCACTTATAATATGTGCTGCATGACGATGCTTTAGTAAACACATTGTCATTCCTGGATATATACAGTATATGCAACCTTTGATGTTCGTTTGGAGTGCAATAGGACTGATTAGTTCAGCATGAGATGTATTATGTAGGTGTACATGTTGAACCTTGCTAAATATTTTATCTTGGTCTTTATTCTAGAAATAGGCCGGTGACGTGTTTTATTTAACCTCTTATGCACGATGTTCATCTTATAAAAAAAGGGAAAATATTGTCTGCTTTTAGTTTTATAACAGTTATTTATATTCAGACTGAAAAATAAAATATACTATAGTTTTCTAATGTATCAAAATTGATGATACATTATTTAATCCTTTTTCTGCTTATATAACAGCTACTTTATATTTGGTGGTTTTCTAGTTCAATATTCATAAAATATGGATAAGTGTTAGGCTGCCAGTCTGATAACGAACTTACAGAACTGATGGAAGTGGTCTTTGCCTATAGCAGCCGCCTTCCCGTAGAGCTTTATGCGCTCACAGGTACTCTGATGCCCCAGGACTTTACTCTTAGCGTAATGTAAGTTTGTTAACAACACCGCAGCGGCAGGCCGGAGAAGGCCGAGTAGATGGTAGCGGATGGTCAGTCGTAAGCCAAGGTTAGGGGTCCGAAGCAAGCAGAATAGTCAAGTAACATGCCAAAGGGTCAGGGTCACCAGCACGACAGCGGAATCCAAGAACAGAGCAAGAGGAGGTCCAATAGTAAACGGGCAGAGTATCCACAGAAAAACTGGGACAAAGCAGGAACAGAACAGGAGGAGGTCAGGAACAAACAGAATCCACGCTATAACCGGCAGGGAGGCTAAGCCCTCCCTGCCTTAAATATAGAAGGTAGCCAATCAGGGCTTTGCCCTGAAATCATCCCCAGGCACTGTTTAATTAATTAATTTCATGATCAATTAGCCCACAGGCCATAAGTGTCCCTGCGCACTCGTCCGGCTGCCCTGTGTTGCTGGGCCATGCTAATCTGGAAGATCGGAGTCCGGCCGTTGCCTTGTCGAATACCAGAAGTGACATCTCGGTCATCATGGAGACGGCCGGGACGCCAGTAACGGGGGAGAGTCGCAGCGGTGCCCGCGGCCGCCGCAGCTCCTAACAGTACCCCCCCGGGGTATATCCTCATGTATATATACCGTATTTCCCCATGTATAAGACGCACCTTTTTCCCCAAAATTTTGGGTCTAAAACCTGGGTGCGTCTTATACAGGGGTAGTGGGCAGCAGGGATCCAGGAGGAGGGGAACAGCGGTATGTACGTATCCAGGAGGAGGGGGGCAGAGGTACAGTGGCAGCAGGGGGGGGGCGATTGCAGGGAGAGTGTGCTGCCCGGCTGCTCTGGTCACAATTAGAGCAGTCGGTCATTACGCTCTCCCTGCCTTTTTTGACAGCTACCGTAATATTTTTTTTTCAGATTTCAGGGGCCAAAGTTAAGGTGCGTCTTATACATGGGAGCTCCTTATACATGGGGAAATACAATATATATATATATATATATATATACACACACACACACACACACATATACACATGAAGATATATATAT
Source organism: Mixophyes fleayi (assembly GCF_038048845.1). Lineage (NCBI taxonomy): Eukaryota > Metazoa > Chordata > Amphibia > Anura > Limnodynastidae > Mixophyes > Mixophyes fleayi. The sequence goes on from NC_134405.1 coordinate 122,321,743, forward strand.
ATACATATTATATATATGTATGTATAAATTATTTATTATATATATCTTCAGTTCCTGTCAATTATAGACTAAAGGGATATATTTACTACACTGCGGGTTTGAAAAAGTGGAGATGTTGCCTATAGCAACTAATCCGATTGTAGCTGTCATTATGTAGAATGCACCAAATGATAACTAGAATCTGATTGTTTGCTATCAGGCAACATCTCCACTTTTTCAAATCCGCAGTTTAGTAAATATACCCCTATTATTTATATATATATATATATATATATATATATATATATATATATATATATATATATATATATATATATATATATAAATAATAGGGGTATATTTACTAAACTGCGGATTTGAAAAAGTGGAATTGTTGCCATAGCAACCAATCAGATTCTAGTTATCATTTGGTACATTCTAATTCCTCAGCGCTGAACAGATAACTCATTCACATGAATCCCTGCCGCATTGGAGCTTACAATCTAAATCCACTAACATACACACACACACAGGCCGAGAGAAACTAAGGGCAATTTAATAGCCAATTAACCTACCATTATGTTTTTGGAGGGTGGGAGGAAACCGGAGCACCCAGAGGAAACCCACGCAAACACTGGGAGAACATACGAAAAAGGATGAAGTCTCAATATGTGCAGGGGATAACCCACACACTGGGTGAGAGTTCTGTGGCACCATCCCTCCACCCATTGGAGGAGGTGCCCTCTTTCCCCACAGGCATTGCACTCACAACCCTGCTGTTCCTCAGACTGACAGTATGATCCTGGGCAGTAACATCATAGCCAAACACCATAATCCCAGTGTAACACTGACATTGAGGAGCAGTAGCTGACAGCTTCAAAGATAAACTACCAGATGATTCTTCTGCTTGTTAGTGATGGGTGGGACTGTGTGGTGGTGCACCTGTGTATAAGTGACATTATGTTAATCATTCAGTGTTTTAGGCACCCCAAACCATTGGTACCCTATACTAATGGTAACGTTTGCCCTGACACCACACAGCCACCCTTCTCCTGCACACAGCTCACACACATGACCTTTGCAATACTGTTCTCTCCTTATGCAAATCCTACCTCTCTAAATGCTCCTTCTGTGTCTCTACTTCTGGCACATCCTCCCCTCCATCAATTGGTATCCTTCAAGGCTCTATTGTCTATTATTTATTTTTACAAAGAAAGGATTTCACTGCACTAGATACTGAAAAAAATTAAATAATCTCCTCCCAAAGTATATGTATTGTAATGAAAACCTGGGATATGGAGACAACTGCCCAGGGGGTGCACCCAACTCTGGTATAAGTAGACAATAGAGAGAAAAGAAAGTGTAAATGGGGCACTCCAATGAAAATAGATAAAATAATTAGATTTTATTGGTATGCATTAAAAAATGGGTAGAAGTGAGAGCGAAATATTAAAATAAACATATAAACATACAGTGATACAGAAAGGTATAAAAGCAAACTATGTTGCAAGGGCTCCAACTAATCAAAAACACACATATAAATGCAGCAAGGCTAAAGTGAGCCTTGATGCAAACTAAGGTTATAATAAACCCAATCAAATGAAGGTTTACTCTGAACTAGTTTCAAAGGACTTGGATCTCTTTTTTCGTAAGAACCACAAAAAAGGTTATAAGAACAATTTAAGCCCATTAGAGATCAGAGCATTAAAAGAAATAGACAGTTGGCAAGATATCATCATAAAGCCATCGGATAAGGGTGGAAATATCGTCCTATGGCCCAAAGAAAAATATATGACAGAGATTGAACATCTACTTAGCAACACACAGCTACCAACGTTTGATTTTCGATCCTACTTCTAATTTCTTAAGTGTGTATCTTGGTATCATTAAATCCGCATTACATAGGGGTATAATTTCTTAATCTGAATACAATTTTTTAGAAGTGAAAAATCCAAAAAATACCCACGATCTATATCTTGCCCAAGATACACAAAAATGAAACTAATCCCCCAGGAAGGCCCATCATTTCTGGAATTGGCAGTCTGACAGAAAATGCCAGCAGTTTTGTAGATCACTACATGCGGCCCTATGTGGTGGGTCTACCTTCGTACATCAGGGATACCCTAGATGTCCTTTCTAAAATACAGGATATAGTATTTGGCCCCAATGTAAAACTAGCATCTTTCGATGTAGAGTCGCTTTATACTAACATTGCACACAAACAGGGTCTCAATGCTGTTCATTGCTACCTCAATATGGTTCTAAATTATGACAGAAATGAATTTGTCCTGACACTCCTTCACTTTATTTTGAGTAGAAACTACTTCGTTTTTAACGAAGGTTTCTACTTACAGGTCAGAGGGACGGCGATGGGGACAGTTTGCGCACCATTGTACGCAAATCTATTCCTAGGTTGGTGGGAACAAGAATATGTTTTCACAGATAAAAACGAAGAATTCACAAACAATGTAATTATGTGGCTCAGATATATTGATGATATCCTCATTTTATGGGATGGAGATATAGACCCCTTTCATACCTTTACCACCGTCCTGAATAACAACGATCTCAATCTAAAATTGACATCAGAGATCAATATATCAACAATCAATTTCTTAGATCTAACGATTTACAAAACTGATGAAGGATTTCTTAAAAGCGATGTCTATAGGAAGAAAACTACCACCAACACCATTTTGCACAACACAAGTGCTCACTTTCCACCGGTAATTTGGGGTATCCCTAAGGGGGAACTTCTTAGATATTAAAAGAAACTGTTCAGATAAATCCACTTTCGAAAAAAGAGCTGATGAACTCTCAACCAGGCTCAAAAATAGGGGGTATAGCAAAAAGATACTACTAAATGCCAAAAAACTGTCTCCCAAAAAGACAGAGAATCACTGATTTACCCTAAAAATGAACCGAGAAATAAGGTTCCTAAGATTCGAATGGTTGGTACGTTCTGTGCCGAATGGCGACATCTTCAGGCCATTTTACAGAAACATTGGCATGTATTACTTTCTGACAAAGATCTAGAAATGGAATTGGACAAACACATTTCATTCAGTTGGAGAAGGGTTAGGAGTTTAAAGGATAAATTAGTTCATAGCCATTTACAGAAAAACAAAATAACACTCGATAGACCAAAGGGCTTCTTCAAATGTGGAACTTGCAACTTCTGTCAATATATGGTTACGACTAAATCCTACACAGACAAATTCGAAAAACATGGCATATAGAGGAATTCCTCAATTGTAATTCTACGGGCATTATCTACTGCCTCTCTTGTCCCTGTCCCAAACTTTACATTGGGATGACAACTCGGCCTTTTAAAAAAAGGCTATCAGAACATATCTATAATATTAAAAACGGGATAAGAGATCAAAAGAATTTCACAACTATCACCACAGGGGCAAAACACTTTATGGTTCACCATGCGAGTAATCCTAGACTTTTGAAGACCTTTGCGATGGAAAAGATTCATCTAGGAATTTGAGGAGGGGATATTCAGAAGGAACTTTTAAAGAGAGAAACCAAGAAGATCTTCCTCATGGGGACCATGATTCCAACTGGTCTCAATGACTACAACAGTTTTAAATCTTTCATGTGATTGATTTCTATACTGTAGTCTCATTTCCCCATTATTTTACATGCCTAACCATCCTCAATTGAGGTATACCCGTATGATTAGTAGGATATGTAATATAATACCATGTATTGTTCCATATTATACATAGGGACATCTCACTGTCTTTCAAATAGTCTTATGGCTAACTTGGTCTACAATTACTCTCGTAGTCCTTTCTTCCGCCATAATTTCTAATTTTTGGCTTAGAAATCTGAGTTTTAGAATATTTATAGTTATTATAACAAGTTATCTCTTTTTGAGACCAACTTATTAATAACTTTATTTATTACAACAGGCATTTACATTTAACAACATATTTTTACGATGTATTAATTTAAAACTGGGATATCTGATAAGATACAACTATATCAGACAGCTGTTACATCTGATAATTCATTATTGCTTTCTAACCTCCTGGCAAGCATTATATATTTAGAGTTTTACACTAGTAAAGCATAAAGTTAGAGTAACTAATGGGTTAAAAACAATACCCCTAACAGACTAACATCCAATGAGTTTCGTATTCCCCATTATATTAGTAGGATGCACTAATACAATCTCCTTCTACTTAGAGCTTATAAACAGCTCATAATACCAGATATTATATCTAATGAAGGTGCGTTCTTTATGTACCTATTACTCTCACATATGAAGACGGGTATTAAAAAATATTAGTGAAAATCAAATGAATTCATTTGATGTTTGGATTCTATGCCGATCAAAGTTAGAGTCTCACACCAACGGAACATAAAGCTATGGTGATCAATGACTTAAAATTAGTACCATTTATGGATTAACATGAAAGGGGTTTTTGTATTTTGCTATGTATTTTGCTTCGTATTAGTATGATATATAAATGTCCCCCCTTTTTCACCCTTTTTTTGCTATTTGGATTGTAAAACACTATATATTCGCTTTGCCAGGAAAGCGAGCACTGGTCACTTATTTCTTTATCTGAAAATCATTTTGACCGTTTTGACTTAATGAATAAACGTTAAAATTAATTCACTTTACAAATATTCAACAGTGCCCATTTAACAGCTCATAAATCGGAGATTATAAAAGTCTTGTCCGTTCCTACCTACTACTTTTTATGGAGAGCGGTATCAACAAACATTAATGAAAATTAAATGAATTCATTCATTGGCTGGATTTTATGCCGATCAATACTAATTATAACACTAGCTCTTTGATTGGTTCCGTGAGTCACGTGAGTAGATACACCTACTAAACGGCACTCTATAAGAGCTGTCATTTGCCTTCCCGCCTTTAGCCTTGAGAAAGCAGCCGAGCGAAACGCGCGTTGGCGTTTCAGGGCTCCAACATTCATCTCCTATACAGGTTCATTATCCCCTTGATCGCTCCCCAGTGATTTCAGGCAGGGACTTTTCACAAAACCCCGCGATCAAAGAGGACTATCTCTACAGCCCTTCACCTTGTGCTAGTATTTGCGACTCTATCAGTATCTTATTTTTTGTCCACCAGATCTACTATCACAATACAGGGGCAGTTTAGAGCGCCTCTATTGATTATACTCTGGCAACAAACAAAGGTTAAGATATATGGGCATATTTATTGAAATACCATCCTTTAGGAGTTACACCTGTCTCATTTGATTGGGTTTATTATAACCCTAGTTTGCATCAAGGCTCACTTTAGCCTTGCTGCATTTATTTGTGTGTTTTTTGATTTGTTGGAGCCCTTGCAACATAGTTTGCTTTTATACCTTTCTGTATCACTTCATGTTTATTTTAATATTTCGCTCTCACTTGTACCCATTTTTTAATGCATACCAATAAAATCTAATTATTTTATCTTTTTTCATTGGAGTGCCCCATTTACACTTTCTTTTCTCTCTATTGCCTATTATTTCTTTTTGTGAATACTCTCCTTCACCCTCCACTACCACCTCTATGCAAATGACCCCCAAATCTATCTCTCCGCTGTCTACCCTTGTATGTCCTAATGCTACCTAAAAGGTCAAAATGTCAAAAACGGAGCTTCATATTCCTTGCTCCCATTGTCACTACTCCCCCTCACATCTTCATTTTCGTTGACATCACTCTCCCCAGTTCCCAATCCTGTTGCCTTAGTGTCAACCTCAACTCTTCCCACAGCTTGACTCCACACATCCTGCCCCTTGCAGTGTCATGTCACCTCCTGTTAAAACTTTCCAGAATACACCCATTTCTAACCCTGGATGTTACCAATACTGTTATGCTCTCTCACATTATGATCGACTACTGCTATCAAGATTTCTGTCTTTCCTCTCTACAAGCCATACTAAATACCAGACTGATTCTCCTCTCTCCCCGATCCAGATCCGCTGTACCACTCTGCAAATCCCTATACTGGAACCACATTATCTCCAGAATCTGGTTCAAGCTACTCACCCTGTAAGCCCTCATTACCTACTCCCCTACATCTAAGATACTCTCCCTCTTGCCCTCTTAATCTTCCTCTAACCTGTGTATCACATTATCTGATATCTGTGCCCACACTGCTCCCCATATATAGAATTCCATACTTGTCTAACCAAGCTCTCCCCAATCTTCAACCTTTCTATTTCAAAACCCATTTCACTACAGCCAATATTATCCCCATCTGGTTGTACTACCCCTGGGTGTCCAAGCTCCAACACCATTAACTCCAATTGTCTCAGCACTGCCCTCTGCCTTTAGATTAAGTTCCGTCAAGCATGGCCACTCCACCCAGTGTCACATATGCACCTCCTTCATCAACCTTATATGTATTTGTTGTGTTTTAGTGTATATCTGTATTTTTTATGATTTGTTATTCTGACTGTCCAGTGCTGCAGGGTCATCTTGCACCTTTCAAATAAGCAATGACAATGATAAAGACAATTTAAAGCCACAGGTGTGGACTACCATAATATTAAAAGTTTTTTGGGTAAAACAATAAAGGCATCAAATCTGTTTTCTGTGGTCAATCACTATCTTCAAACTGATGGCAATTGCGTCACAATTCTTTTAATGTATGACCCAATAAACTTGGATTTGAATTTGGAAGGGCAGACAGGATTCATTAAACCTTATGTTGGGGGTTAATCCCAATGCATATTAGAACTAGATACCACAGATCCAGGCAACAGGAGTGGTGAGCAATTTAAAATCACACCATGGGCCTCATTTACAGTGTGACACATTTTGATCCACAAGTGCACGCGTAAAAAAATGATGTTGCAAATATTACATACTCACATATGAATGTTGAGGTGCATTTATCTTAAGGTTAATCCAACTTAAAACAAAACAATATTCCTATGTCTGGTGTGCTCCAGGCGTATAAATGTGTATACTTACACTCAACAATAACAAAGATGTGACTTGACAGTGTTACTAATAATTATGAAAGTCACATTATCTCTTTTGTAAGGTATATAGTAATAAAGGGTCATATACAGTACACAGGAGAGTTTTGACAGTGGTAGTAATACATTCAATTATAAAGCCATTTACCGCTTTATAAATCACATGTGAATCCTCTATCCTGCTGTTGTCCAAATTGAAAAGACAACTAAGTCATCCAAATTGAGGGTCGCTACCTGATAAAAAAAACATGGAAGTGGGAGCCATCCCATAAAGGATCTACGTCGGTGGCCTCTTACTATAAGTCTGGGATATACCCTGATGCCGAAGCTATATTTTATGGCAGTGAAAGGGTTAACCTAGCTCCAATCAATTTCACTATAAGCACATTTTATGCACATTTAAAATGTACATAAAATATGAATTAAAATGTGGGCATCTTAGTTAATGTGCTGTAGTAGGAGTTTGCTATGGGTAGGAACTAAGTGTGCACACTGTTAAAACTAGTTAGGCTGGGTATACACTATAGAAAATTTCTACTGATGCGATATTCCTAATGATTTTACAAACAATTAAAAATAAATAAATAAAGTACCGATCAGCATGCCAATTTATTTGTACACAATAAATACAGAATTGGAAGGTCATCATTCCATCATTGAACAACAATTTTAGTCCAGTTTAAAAATCAAATAAAACGATACAATGGGATTTGGAATGATAATCGTTCATCATTGGAGTGTACACACTAATGTGATAAATGTCCCTTTGGCCTGATATCATTTGATTGGCCCGATAATTGGCTTAAAACACTGCACTGTGCACCTAGCCTTACTAAGAGACAGGGAACTGTGACAAGGAATATAATTCTGTAGACATAGTAGTAAAAAGGGAGCACCTATGCACAGTGGTGGGATTCAAATAAATTAACCTGTTCTCTGCCCTAATGACTATTTTAAGTATACAAAAAGATATCAATATTAAGAGGCAGTTATCTAGTCAAACCCAAGTGTGCATTTGTGTATAAAATATTTCTTATTTTATGCTGTTATTACTTAGATAATAATAATAATGAGTCATGTTATGCCACTCAGTAATGCTCCCATTTTAAATTAAGCCACAGTAATGCCCCCAGTTCATATTATGCCACAGTAATGAACCTCTTCCTCACACTATGCCATGCTGCCTTTGTTCCCCCTTCACAATCTGTCATGCTACCTTTGCGCCCTTCTTGCTTCCTTTCCTTCACTTACCTTTTCTATCGGCTTCTTTCTTCTCTTGTTTTCTGTTATGTCCGCTATAGTCACTATTCAATGAAAAATGTCCCATTCGAATAGTGTGGTTCTAACTCACAAAGCGATATAATAGCAAAAAGTAACAGAGTAACAATGAATAAAATAAGTACAGCCGATTACATAAGCAGGCGCTAAGGATCCAGCATACAGTCATTCAATCCTGAAGTCTGTGGTCAAGAAGACTGTATGATGGTTCCAGAGCTCAGTTATATACTGTTGGTGTTACATTGAAAACAGTAGAGATGATTTGGCATGTTTCCATTGGTTCAGGCTCCAGGTCAGTCTACGAATCTTCCCACCAAAAAAGCTGGTTCAAACTGGTCTATTTACATTACACACACAATACCATTCTGATCATTAATTCCCTATCATCCATAACTTGCATACGCAAGGCCGATAGGAACGGATGTCTGGTATCATTTTAATCCCCTATTTATCCTCAGACATGATATGTTCCCTGTGTTCTGAACCTTAGATCTCACTAAAGTGCATTTAACATTATTATATTTAACTATAAACTCTATTAAACTTGGTTATAAACAACTGTGTGTCGGAACTATTTAAGATGAACTATTTACAAGTGAATGTGTAAGTGTACATGTGTGTAGAAGTGTTTGCATGTGTTGTGGTTAAATACGCCTTTCCACGCCGTAGCGTGATATTCACATATTTTCAGACAGAGACAACAGTATTGATGGATATTAATTTGAAATGATTATATCTAATTATTTGACTATGACAGTTCCACCTTTTGATAGTGCACAAAACTATCACTTAATTATGCTTTCTATTTCAGGATTGTAATGCAGTTCTTCGTTAACTTTGATACATGTACTTCTCATCACCATTAGTCTCATTTTCAGTGTTTACCTCAGTAGAACAATTTCCACACTTCACAGTAGGAACACATCTGACACATAAGCCAAGTACTAAGAGGACACCAAATATAAGAATAAGGAGCTTACCTACACTAGCAACCATTTCCTGTACCCACTCCCCTAGATCTGAGAACCATTTTGCAAAATTCAACCACGAGAACCATCGTGTACCTTTTCTCCTATCTCGTACAGTGAAGAATTATGGTTCTTCCGAAATTCCCATTTTAATTGTAAGATTTCATCCATTTTATAACTTCCTTGGGGTCGTCAGTATTACTGGTAATGTATGTGTTATGGCTCACGCCCCAAATATTAACTCCTAGAACCGCTTCAGAGGTTTTCGCCTATAGCAGCTGCCTTTCCCGTAGAGCTAGACGCGCTCACAGGTACTCGGATGCCCCCAGGTCTTGTTCTCTAGTAGTAGGAGCTGATAGCCTGAGGACGTAGCGCTGGTGTTTAACAAAAAGGCAGAGTGAGGGTCCCGGCAAGGTTTTCAGGGTCCCAGGCAGATCAACAAAGACAGTGTCCAGTCAAAAGGTCAAGGGTCACAGGCAATTCAGCGGTGTCAGTATCCAAGCAATGGGTCAGGGTCACAGGCAAATAAGGAGCGTCAGTATCCAGGCAAGAGGTCAAGGGTCACAGGCAAAACAACAATGTCGGTATCCAGGCAAGGGGTCAGCAACGGTAATGATGATAGCAGGAGCAATAACACAGCAGGATAAGTATGCAGGGTAGCAGAGACTATAGCCGGAAGGGAGGCTTGGCTTGCCTAATATACAGGCATTAGCCAATGGCCTACATTGGGGCACAGCAGGAATCATCAGCCACAGGGGGCTGATGATTAATTAACCCATTGCGCATGCGCCCGGCTGCCCTGGATGCCGGGACATGGCGCTTCTGCAAGAGAGCATCCCAACTGTTGCCTTGGCAACGGCCGGGACCAACCCTAAGTGACGTCCTGGTCGTCATGACGACGGCCGGGGCACTGGGCCGAGGTAGAAAACGAGTTGCGGCAGTGCCTGGAGCTGCGGCGGCTCGTGACAGTACCCCCCCATGAGGAGGGGTCAAGGAACCCCGACATCCAGGTTTTCCAGGAAATCTTTTAAAGAAATTGGCAAGTAATTTGTCTGAATGCAAATCCCTTTGTGGCACCCAGGAACGTTCTTCGGGGTCATAACCCTTCCAATGAACGAGGTAGTGAAACTGACCCTGAATCTTTTTTGAATCAAGGATCTTCTCGACTACAAATTCTTGATGTCCATCCACCGAAACTGGCTGAGGTCTAGAGGATTGTCGAGGTTTGAATCTTTTGGAAGACCGGGCAGGTTTCAACAAAGAGCAAGGGAACGTACTGGGAATTTTTAGAGATTCAGGAAGCTTCAGTCTGAAAGCTACTGGGTTGACTTGCTTTAAAATGGTAAATGGACTAATAAATTTGGGTCCTAATTTCTTGCAAGGTTGACGGAGTCTTATATTCCAAGTAGAGAGCCACACTGAATCTTCAACCTTGAAGGAACAGGTAGAACGATGTACATCGGCAAAGACCTTAGACATAAAAGCTCGGAGTAAGGACTGATGTACTGATTTCCAGATCTTCCTAAGCTGGGTGGCCGTGGCCCTGGTTTCGTGTGGCCTATCAGTAGATAGAGAGGACAATGAGTTGACTCTGGGATGATACCCAAGGTTGCAATAAAAGGGAGAGTACCGGGAAGAGGTGTGGCATGCGTTGTACGCAAATTCGGCCCATGGAAGAAAGTCAGCCCAGTCGTCGTGATTCTTGGATATAAACAACCGTAGATATTGCTCCAGGGATTGGTTCACCCTTTCGGTTTGTCCGTTTGACTGCGGATGGTAGGCAGATGATAGACTAAGACTGATACCTAAGAGGGAGCAGAAGGCCTTCCAGAAAACTGCAATAAACTGTGAACCCCGGTCCAACACTATATCCTCCGGCAGACAATGATAACGAAACACATGCTTAATAAACAAGGCGGCCAAAGAGCGTGCTGAAGGTAATTTGGTCAAAGGGATAAAATGGGCCATTTTACTGAATCGATCCACAGTTACCCAGATGGTGTTGCACCCGGAAGATGGAGGTAAATCGACAATGAAATCCATGGACAAGTGGGTCCAAGGTCTGACCGGGGCTGGTAAAGGCAGTAATAACCCAGAAGGGCAATTTCGAGAAATCTTGTTCTTGGAGCAAAGAACACAGGACGATACGTATTCTCTAACATCCGCAGATAATGATGGCCACCAGACAACATGGGAAATAATTTAGATGGTCTTTGCAATACCGGGATGTCCAGAAGTCTTGTTGTCATGACACTCTGAAAGGACCGACTTCCTGAGGTGCACAGGCATGAAGAGTTTGTCCGCTGGAGTTTCAGGAGGTGCCTGTGGTTGAAATTGTTGAAGGGTTTTACACAGTTCCTGCGTGAAGGCAAACAAAATGGAAGAAGTGGGAACAATGGAACAGGGCTCAGAGACAGGCGTTTGAGAAGAGATAAAACTACGAGACAAGGCATCTGCCCTAAGGTTCCTTGAGCCAGGCCGGAAGGTAATAATGAAATGGAAAAGGGAGAAGAAGAGGCACCACCGTGCTTGTCTGGAATTCAACCTTTTAGCTGATTCGATGTAAGACAAGTTCTTATGATCGGTATATATTGTGATAACGTTTTGCTCTTTCAAGCCAGTGGCGCCATTCTTGTAATGCCCACTTGACAGCCAGTAACTCACAATTGCCCACATCATAATGTTCTTCAGCGGAAAAAAATCTTCGGGACAAGTAAGCACAGGGATGAAGGCGATGGTCTTCAAGGTCTTTTTGAGATAGCACGGCTCCTACTCCTACATCCGAAGCATTGACTTCTACAATAAAGGGAAGGTCTGGATTAGGATGTCTCAAAACAGGGGCAGACAAGAAAGCACGTTTCAAGGCTTCGAAGGCAGAAACTGCGGCAGACTGACAGATTTTCGGATCAGCTCCCTTGCAAGTCAGAGCCGTGTTTGGAGTAATAAGAATAGAAAATTAACTGATAAATTTCCTGTAATAGTTAGCGAATCCCAGGAATCTTTGGATGGCCTTAAGATTTGAGGGTTGCACCCAGTCGAGAATAGCCTGTACTTTTGTGTTGTCCATAGCGAAGCCTTCAGGGGAAATAACATATCCCAGAAAAGTGACTTTGGAGACTTTGAATTCACACTTTTCTAATTTCGCATACAGGTGATGATGACGGAGTTTCAGAAGCACTTGTCGTACATGTTCTCGATGTTGCTTTAATGAGCGGGAGTAAATCAATATGTCATCCAAATAGACCACTACAAAGGAGCCCAAGAATTCTCGAAGGACGTCATTAATCAAATCTTGGAAGACAACTGGAGCATTGCTGAGGCCGAAGGGCATGACGAGGTATTCATAGTGGCCCGTTTGAGTATTAAAGGCTGTTTTCCACTCGTCTCCACTCCGGATACATATCAGATTGTATGCTCCACGAAGATCTATTTTAGAATAGATTTTAGCTCCTTTAAGTTGATCAAAGATGACTGAAATAAGTGGCAAGGGATAAGTATTTTTGATGGTTATTTTATTTAACCCCCTGTAGTCAATACAAGGCCTCAGCCTGCCATCCTTTTTAGCCACAAAGAAAAAGCCTGCCCCAGCAGGTGACTTGGAAGGCCGAATAAAGCCTTTCTGCAGGTTTTCCTCTACATACAATTCCATGGCTTGGGTCTCCAGAATAGACAAAGCATATAATCTTCCCTTGGGCAATCTAGAACCTGGGATAAGATCAATAGCACAGTCGTACTCCCGGTGAGAAGGGAGAATATCTGCTTCTTTCTTCGAAAAAACGTGGAATTCACGATACGGAAAAGGTAACTGCTCGGGGCAAGTATGAGTAACCCTGAGTGGCAGGGACAAACAAGAAAAAGAGCACAGAGTTCCCCACTGATTTATCTCACCATTAGTCCAGTCGATACAGGGATTGTGAAGGGCAAGCCATGGATAGCCCAAGATTAGAGGTACCGAGGGACAGTGAATTAGGTACAGAGAGATGGTCTCGGAGTGAAGGGCACCCAACTTTAACTGCAGAGGAGGTGAATGGTGATGAATTTCACCCTTGTCCAGGCGATTTCCATCCAACCCATATACAGCGATGACAGATTCAAGAGGAACAGCTGAGAAACCCAGGGACCAGGCAAGGGCCAAGTCTAAAAAGTTTCCAGCGGCTCCACTGTCCAAGAATGCGGGAACAGATAAATCTCGTCCACCATACGTGAGCTGGGTAGGTATAAGCAGGGAATTATTTGAAGAGATGACTTGTAGGCCCAAGTGTACTCTCTCCATGTTCACTTGGCCTGATCTTTTCCAAGTTTAATGGGGCAGGTACGAAGCAGATGGCCCTTCTCTCCACAGTACAAGCAGAGGCCCAACGTACGTCTCCAGGTTCATTCCTCCGTAGACAACCGGTAGGCACCCAGTTGCATGGGTTCAACCTGATCGCTGGAAGAAGCTTGATAAGGAACAGGGAAATGGAGCAAAGGACTTTCCTTCTCTGCTTTCCTTTCTCTGAACCTTCGGTCAATCCGAATAGCCAACTGCATAAGTTCCTCGAGTGATCCCGCCATAGGATACTGGACAAGAGAATCCTTAATCTGTTCAGAAAGGCCCAAACGGAACTGGCTGCGGAGAGCTGAGTCATTCCATTCACAGTCCGAAGGCCAAAGCCTGAAGTCGGAACAATATTCCTTGGCAGAACGTCGTCCTTGCCTTAAAGATCGAAGCTGCGCCTCTGCTGAAGCTAAACGATCTGGGTCGTCATAGTTTAGACGTAGTGCCTCAAAGAACACATCCACAGACTGCAAATGGGGGCTGTTAGAATCTAAACTGAAAGCCCAAGACTGAGAATCTCCTTGCAGAAGGGAAATAATTATCCTCTCTGTTGTGGTGACCCTGACGAGAGTGGCCTTAATCTGAAATACAGTTTGCAACTCTCTCGGAAGTTGCAGAAGAGTCTACGGTCTCCCGATAAGCGATCCGGAAGGTTCATTTTTGGCTCCAACACAGGAGATGAAGCAGCTTTCAAGGTCCTTGATGCCTGCTCCTGTGCACTTTGCCGCTAGGACAACTCTTGGATCATTTGAGACAAGGTCTGGATTTCACCTGCAAACCACTTGAGCTGGGCTTGGTTCCATAGAGACGGAATTCAAGATAGTTCACTCACTTCAAGTTTTTTGGGCCGGTTATAATGTTATGACTCACGCCCCAGGTATCAACTGATAGAACCGCTTCAGAGGTCTTCGCCTATAGCAGCCGCCTTTCCCGTAGAGCTAGACGCGCTTACAGGTACTTGGGTGCCCCCAGGTTTTGTTCTCTAGTAGTAGGAGTTGATAGCCTGAGAACGTAGCGCTGGTGTTCAACAAAGAGACAGAGTGAGGGTCCCGGCAAGGTTTTCAGGGTCACAGGCAGATCAACAAAGACAGTGTCCAGTCAAAAGGTCAAGGGTCACAGGCAATTCAGCGGTGTCAGTATCCGAGCAATGGGTCAGGATCACAGGCAAATAAGGAGCGTCAATTTCCAGGCAAGGGGTCAGCAACGGTAATGATGATAGCAGGAGCAATAACACAGCAGGATAAGTATGCAGGGTAGCAGGAACTATAACCGGCAGGGAGGCTTGGCCCTCCCTGCCTAATATACAGGCAATAGCCAATGGCCTACATTGGGGCACAGCAGGAATCATCAGCCACAGGGGGCTGATGATTAACCAATTGCGCATGCGCCCGGCTGCCCTGGATGCGGCGCTTCTGCAAGAGAGCGTCCCGACCGTTGCCTTGGCAACGGCCTGGACCAACCGGAAGTGACGGCCGGGACGCTGGGCTGAGGTAGGAAGCGCGTCGCGGTGGTGCCCGGAGCCGCCGCGGCTCATGACAGTATGTGCAACATTTGACACCAAATTGGGTGGCCAAAATCACACAATATCCACCAGTAATGGATGTCAGATAATTTACAACCAGTCTATGTTGCACTAACTCCTTTTTATAAGCCTGTAGCTCCTTACCCGTATACCTGAAAGTGTCATCATACATCTCTGTGAAATTGTCTATCAATTTAGCCAGAAATATACCTAAAATTTAAAGTTCCCCGAGCGATCCTGGTGGAATCTAATGCAACCATAATTTGGAAACCGGTAGTTTCACTATTTAACTTTGTAGCTACATATTCTTCACCAGGAATCATATTTCTTTTGCCACGATGTTCATACTGTGTGCGTATGTATGGAAGTGATGTGGATATCAATCATTTCGTCATGTGTAAGGGTCATAACTTCTGGGACCAATTTACCTAGAAAACATAAACCCTAGGAACTCGGAGTTAACCAGGAATAAGCCTTTCTTCCAGAAACATAATACACATCATCTGGGAGGACATAAGGTACAGTACGAGCACTGATAATATTACATAACGTTTTGACAAAACTACCCATGCCTATTGTCTCCATCTGTTTAAGACAAGTTTCAGCATGGATAACATTTTGACAATAACCTAAAGGAAATTTCCTAATGTTTGTTAATACGTCCTTGTCTATGATGTCCATCACTATTCCTGGTTATTGGTGATCTTGAGAGTCTCCCATCAATACTGGTGTGGCGAGCCATTGTCTTATCAGATAGGTCAACTTCCCAATTCTCCAGTCTCTTTACATGTGAGATATTTAGACACAACAAAGCTTTAGACTAGGGGACCTAGTGATATTATACCTCCCGTCTATGGATCTCCCTCCCCGTAATTCGAGGACCTCAGAGATGTTTAATGGGAATGGTAAAGGCAGCACGGTAGCATAGTGGTTAGCACTTCTGCCTTACAGCACTGGGGTCATGAGTTCAATTCCCGACCATGGCCTTATCTGTGAGGAGTTTGTATGCTATCCCCGTGTTTGCGTGGGTTTCCTCCGGGTGCTCCGGTTTCCTCCCACACTCCAAAAACATACTGGTAGGTTAATTGGCTGCTAACAAATTGACCCTAGTCTGTCTGTGTGTGTTAGGGAATTTAGACTGTAAGCCCCAATGGGGCAGGGACTGATGTGAGGGAGTTCTCTGAACAGCGCTGCGGAATTAGTGGCGCTATATAAATAAATGGTGATGATGATGATGATGATGATGAATGGTACTAGTCCTACATTATGTTGTCCTTGAGGCACGTGACAGCACACCCAGCACTCAGTTTGGTTTAAGACCTTACCCACTAGGGAATGATAATCCTCTAGAGGATGCCCGCCCAAATCCAGATTACTATTGGATTGGCATCGCTGGATGCACTTCTCTTCAACTAGGGAGTCACAGTACTCACAGATACAATATTCCTCACACAATAGCCCCTCACACTGTCTCCGAGTTCCAGAGCTAGCAGATCGTTTCATGACCCCTGAACTGAGTTTGACAACGGTCTGTACTGACTGTTCTACCTTTCCTCCAACTCCAGTTCATCAATATCACTACTGGACCCTCTCTCCATCATCTGTCCTTCATCACAAAAATAGAATGTCCTAAAAAGAATAAAAATGAGAAAATCCTGGAACAAGAAAAATATAAGAACCGCCACTCCATTGCTGGGATAATAGTCTGTTCAACGTCTTTGGCTCAGGTGTCTTAGCTGTAGTCTTTAGGTTTGCAATTGACAGATCTGTGTTGTCAGTCTCGACTTTGTCTTGTACCTTCTCCGGGTTGTTGACTTTCCTGCAGTGAATAGAATGGACTCTTTATGCTACCTTCAGAGTTGTGGTACTGGTCATCAACACTTGGTACAGGCCTTTCCAAAGGTCTGTTAAACAACCCAAGCATAAGAAATTGCGGATCACAACATATACCCCAGGTTCAACATCATGACATTTTGTTTCTGGTATACCAGGTGACAGCATTTTGAGTTTCTGTTGCTGTTGTTTTTGCTGTTTGCTCATTTTTATGAGATATTGCACACTTCGTTATTGCACTTCAAATCTTCCTGTGGACCTATGGTCAGATGAGGTTGTCTGCCAAAAAGTATCTCAAAGGGGGACAGATTAAGAGGAGGTCTGGGAGTGGTTCTGATGCTATGGAGGACTAGTGGCAAAGCTTCTGGCCACGCCAATCCATTTTCAGCCATTATCTTACTCAGTTTTTTCTTAATGGTACCGTTTACCCTTTCTACCTTACTACTGGCTTGTGGTTGGTAAGCAGTATGAAATCTGCTATTGATTCCCATAAGTTTACACATGTTCTGAAAGATATCACCAGTACAATGAGTACCCCTGTCAATTTCTATGATTCTAGGGATACCATCTCTGCATACAAATTCCTGAACAATTTTCTTAGCAGTAAAAACAGCAGTATTAGTGGCAGCTGGAAATGCTTCTACCCAATTAGAAATACATCAGTACAAACTAATATATATTTAAGATTCCTGCAAGGTGTTAATTGGATGAAGTCAATTTGTATTATCTGAAAAGGTCCGTCTGTAGGAGGGATATGAGATGGCTTAGTTGGTATTGTCTTCCCGACATTTTTCCTCAAACAAGTAAGAAAAGACATTGCCTTCTTACTGGCTTGAGAAGAAATGCCTAGTGCACACCAGTATGCTCTAACCAGCTTACACATACCTTCTTTACCCAGATGAGACAGACCATGTGCTGCCTCAGCCAGGCCTGGGTAATATGCCTGGGAGCCACGGGCCTACCTTGTCCATCTCTCCAGAGTCCAGAGGACTCTTGAACACATCCCTTCGCATTCCAGACTGCCTTTTCCTGTAGGGAACACAAATCTTGCATTTCAATTAATTTCTGTGTGTCTGTTGTCTGAAAAATCATCATTTTGTCAGTTGATACAGTTACAGGTAACCCTGCTGCCAATTTGGGAGCTTAATCAGCCCTGCTATTGCTCACCCACATCGGGTCTTCCTCGTATTTGTGTTGGCTTTGCATTTTATGATGGCTACCGCCTTAGATAAATAAATCTGTCAGGAGTCCTTTAATGTGGTGTGAACGTGCTACTGGTGTGCCTGTCACTATCAAAGGGACCCGAAATCATGTACTACCCCGAAAGCGTACCTAGAGTCAGTGTATATATTAGCTGATTTACCCTCTGCCAACTCACACACTCTCCTTAGTGTCATAGTTCGGCCATTTGGGCTGAGTGAGTGTTAGGAACCCCTCCAGCCAGCACAACACAACCCGGAGTCTACTCTGCCAATCAGGTTTTCACTGGAGCCCCTGATGGTGGGGACAGACTGGGCTGCAGACTGACAGGGTCGTGAGGTGTGTACCGGCCCTGGGAGAACCCAGGCAAGCGGAGTGAGGTCCACACAGAGGTCAAGGGCTGGCAGCAGGTAGCAAGTCCAGTTTAACAGGCCGGGGTCAAGGGTCACAGGCAAACACGAGAAACAGTAGACAGGCCAAAGGTCAGGGTCACGGGATACACAAGCGAAGTCCAAATCCAAAGCCAAGGGTCATACACGAGAGGTCAGCAGAATACAATAGACAGGAACAAGCAAGTCAGCAGACTGTGGGACAGAAGCTATAACCGGCAATGAGGCAGCAGACCTCATTGCCCTAAATACTGAAGCAGACCAATGAGAGCCCAGCTCTCTAATTACATCAACTGGCCAAATTAGTACGCAGGCTTTCCCCGCTGTTGCGCACGCGCCCGGCTGCCCTCCAACGCCGGGACGCGGCGCTGGAGAGAGAAGCGTCTATCCGTTGGCAACGGCAGGCAAGCCCCGGAAGTGACGTCCCGGTCGCCATAGCGACGGCCGGGATGGAGGTAGGAGAGTCGCGGTGGCTGGGCACCGCCGCGGCTCGTAACAGTACCCCCCCTTGAGGAGGGGTCAAGGCACCCCGACATCCCGGTTTTCTAGGGAATCTTTTGAAGAACTACTTCAGTTTTTTTGGGGCATTGAGTTGTCTGCGCGGAACCCAAGACCGCTCTTCTAATCCGCGGTTCCTCCATTGCACCAGGAAGTGCACCTGCCCTTGTACTTTTTTAGAATCCAGGATCCTTTGGACCACGTATCTTAGTGGTTCGCTTGAATTTCCCCCAAGCACACTTGAAGACTGGGTTTGGCTAGGATAAAGTACCGGCTTCAACAATGAACAATGAAATGTGTTGGGGATCCTTAACGAAACCGGAATTTTTAACCTGAATGCTATGGAATTAACCTTCTTGATAATAGAGAATGGCCCAATGAACTTAGGGCCCAAATTTTTGCAAGGCTGTCTGAGCCTGATATTTTTTTGTAGAGAGCCATACCTTCTGACCCACCTTGAGAGAGCAGATGGTACGGTGGCGGTCAGAATTTTTTTTTGCAGCAAATGAAGCTCGTCTCAAAGATGAGTGTACCTTCGTCCAGATAAGTCTGAGGTCCCTGGCAGTGGAGCGGATCTCCTGGATACCAGCAGATTTGAGTGAGTATAAGGAGTTGGATCTGGGGTGAAAGCCATAATTGCAAAAAAACTGAGAGACTTTGGTGGATGAATGGCACGAGTTATTACAAGCAAATTCTGTCCAGGGTAACAAGGAGGACCAGTTATCATGGAATTCTGTTCTGTAGCATCTTAAAAATTGCTCTAAGGCCTGGTTAACCCTTTCGGTTTGCCCGTTTGACTGAGGGTGGTATGCGGATGACAAGCTGATTTTAATTCCGAGTAGGGTACAGAAGGATTTCCAGAATTGTGCAATGAATTGTGATCCACGATCAGAAACGATATCATAAGGATGTCCATGGAGACGGAAAATATGTTGTATGAAGAGAATGGCTAGATCTCGAGCAGTAGGAAGCCGGGTTAGTGGAATGAAATGTGCCATTTTGCTGAAGCGGTCTACCACGACCCAAATGGTCATGTGTCCCGCAGAAGGTGGTAAATCAACGATAAAGTCCATGGACAAATGTGTCCAAGGCTTTGCAGGAGCGGCCAATGGAATCAACTGACCTACCAGGCAAGTCCTGGGAACTTTGTTCCTGGCACAAACTTCACAAGACGTGACTCTTGACGTCGGCAGACAGTGATGGCCACCATACAGTACGGGAAAGGATTTCCAATGTTTTGAAGACTCCAGGGTGTCCAGCAGACTGACTATTGTGTGCTTCAGTAAGGACTGCCTTTCTTAGATGAACAGGAACAAACAAGCATCCTACCGGAGTATTATCAGGAGCCAACCTCTGGAACCTTTGTAAGGTACAGCTCAAATCTTGAGTTAATCCGGCATGTATTATAGACACAGGAACAATAGGTTCTGGGCTAGTGACCGGAGCGTGATGTGCCAGGAAACTTCTGGACAGGGCGTCCGCTTGAATATTTTTAGAACCAGGACGATAGGTGATAATAAAGTTAAACCGAGTGAAGAACAGCGACCAACGAGCCTGTTGGGGGTTCAGACGTTTGGCTGACTGAATATACTGCAGATTCTTATGATCCGTTATGACGGAGATCTGGTGTGCAGCGCCTTCCAACCAGTGTCGCCATTCCTCAAAGGCCCATTTAATTGCCAGCAATTCTCGGTTTCCCACGTCATAGTTGGTTTCCGCTGAGGAGAACTGACGGGAAAAAAAGGCACATGGATTTAAGAGGTGGGTCTGGGGATCCTTTTGTGACAAGATGGCCCCAGCACCGACTTCAGAGGCATCTACCTCAAGAATAAACGGTACCTTAGGATCCGGGTGTCTGAGGACCTGAGCGGACACAAAAGCTTTCTTCAGGGTTTCGAATGCTGTTATTGCCTGTTGTGACCAAACAGCTGGATCACCTCCTTTGCGGGTCAAGGTGACGATAGGAGCCACGATATCAGCGAAACCGCCAATAAATCTCCTGTAATAATTGGCGAATCCCAGGAATCTCTGGACCGCCTTGAGGTTATTTGGTTGTACCCAATCCAGGATTGCCTGGACCTTGGTTGGGTCCATGGAGAAACCTTCTGAGGAGATTATATAGCCCAAGAAGGATACCCTCTGGACCTCGAACTCGCATTTCTCGAGTTTAGCGTAGAGGTGATGTTCCCGCAATTTCTGTAGGACTTGTCTGACATGACCTTGGTGCACAGACAATGATTTTGAATATATGAGGATGTCATCTAAGTAGACAACAACAAAGTGTCCCAGGAACTCACGTAATACCTCATTAATCAAATCCTGGAATACAGCAGGAGCATTACTAAGGCCAAACGGCATGACCAGATATTCGTAGTGGTCTGAGAGCGTGTTGAATGCCGTCTTCCACTCATCACCTGCTCTAATATGTATGAGATTATAGGCACCACGAAGATCAATTTTTGTAAAGATAGTTGCCCCTCTAAGTTGATCAAAAAGTACGGAGATGAGGGGAAGGGGATAGGTGTTCTTAACCGTAATAAGGTTCGGCCCTCGATAATCGATACAAGGTCTGAGTCCGCCGTCCTTCTTGGACACAAAGAAGCACCCTGCTCCTACTGGGGACTTGGATGGCCTGATGAAGCCTTTCTCCAAGTTTTCGTCAATATACTCTTGCATGGATTTGGTCTCCGGACCGGAGAGAGAGTACAAGCGTCCCTTGGGTAATTTAGAGCCCGGAATGAGCTCAATGGCACAGTCGAAATCCCGATGCGGTGGTAGAGTGTCAGCAGCGTTTTTGGAGAAAACATCCCGGTAGTCATTAAACTGTGAAGGGAGCTGCTCAGGCATAGAGTGAATCACACGCAGAGGTAGTGTCAAGCAAGACTGTGTACAATGAGGGCTCCACTGGACAATTTCTCCTTTTACCCAATCCATGACGGGGTTATGGCCGGATAGTCAGGGGTGGCCCAGAATTAAAGGAACCGACGGACATTCGATAAGACAGAAGACTATGGATTCCGAATGGAGAGCGCCAATGTTCAACTGTAGTGGTGGGGTCTCCCAAGTAATCTTGCCGCCTGGCAATGGACTACCGTCTAAGCCACATACCGTAATGGCAGATTGGAGTTTAATCCACGGAATCTCAGCAGATCGGGCAAACTCGAGGTCGAGGAAGTTGCCAGCAGCTCCACTGTCAATGAAGGCCGAAAGTTTCACAGAACGAGCACTGAAGGTGAGCTGTGCAGGAATCAAAACTGCATTTTTCGGGGAAACAATCTGCAGACCTAGGTGAACTCTCCCCTCGTTCCCTAGGCATGCTCTTTTCCCGGCTTATTTGGGCAGGAACGGGAGAAGTGGCCTTTTGTGCCACAATAGAGACATAGGCCTTGTGATTGTCTCCTGACTCTTTCCTCAGGGGAAAGACGATATGCCCCTAATTGCATCGGTTCCTCACCATCCGTGGAAACAGGAACGAAGGCGGATGGAGGCGATGATGTCTCCTTTTCGGTTTTCCGCTCTTTAAACCTCCTGTCAATTTTAATGGAGAGGTGCATCAGATCCTCCAGAGATGTAGGAGATGGGTATTGCACCAAAGAGTCTTTGATCTGTTCCGATAGGCCGAGACGGAACTGACTACGTAAGGCGGGATCATTACATCCACTATCAGGTGACCATCTACGGAATTCAGCGCAGTATTCTTCTGCCGACCGCCGGCCTTGTTTCAAGGCCCGTAGATGAGCTTCCGCGGAGGCCACTCGATCCGGGTCATCATATAGTAGACCCAATGCCTCAAAGAAAGCGTCTACGGACTGCATGGCAGGACTGGTCTGTGGCAAAAAAAAAAAAAGGCCCAGGACTGGGGGTCACCTTGTAGGAGGGAAATGATAATCCCGTCTCTTTGATGCTCTGACCCGGAGGAGCGTGGTCTCAACCGGAAAAAGAGCTTGCAGCTCTCCCCGAAATTCCGAAACAGGGATCTCTTTCCAGAGAAGCGATCTGGCAAATTCATCTTAGGTTCACAGGTGGAACTTGGAGTGGGTTGTGAAGTTTATCGGCTTCTTCTTGAACAGACAGACGCTCAGCCAATCCCTGAATCATCTGATACAAGGATTCAACATGGGCTGCTAGGGCTTGTGCCGGAGACGGTGTGGATCCACTTGCATCCATTCCAACCTCGTCTCCGTGAGTGGGCCGGTTATAATGTTAGGAACTCCTCCAGCCGGCACAACACAACCCGGAGTCTACTCTGCCAATCAGGTGTTCACTGGAGCCCCTGATGGTGGGGACAGACTGGGCTGCAGACTGACAGAGGGTCGTGAGGTGTGTACCGGCTGGGGAGAACCCAGGCAAGCGGAGTGAGGTCCACGCAGAGGTCAAGGGCCGGCAGCAGGTAGCAAGTCCAGTTTAACAGGCCGGTGTCAAGGGTCACAGGCAAACACGAGAAACAGTAGACAGGCCAAAGGTCAGGGTCACGGGATACACAAGCGAAGTCCAAATCCAAAGCCAAGGGTCATACACGAGAGGTCAGCAGAATACAATAGACAGGAACGGGAACAGGAACAAGCAGGTCAGCAAACTGTGGGACAGAAGCTATAACCGGCAATGAGGCAGCAGACCTCATTGCCCTAAATACTGAAGCAGACCAATGAGAGCCCAGCTCTCTAATTACATCAACTGGCCACATTAGCCCGCAGGCTTGCCCCGCTGTTGCGCACGCGCCCGGCTGCCCTGCAACGCGGCGCTGGAGAGAGGAGCGTCTATCCGTTGCCACAGCAATGGCAGGCAAGCCCCCGGAAGTGACGTCCCGGTCGCCACAGCGACGGCCGGGACAGAGGTAGGAGATTCGCGGCGGCTGGGCACCGCCGCGGCTCGTAACAGTGAGGTGGGCCAAGGGGTTCAGCTTCTACAACATCATCTTCTACAATAGCGTAATCGGTGCATAGTTCTCCTGTGTCTGTCTGTCTATGACAACTCCCGTCCGTGTAAAACATAAAATCTACATTTTCTAAGGGTGTGTCCCATATACCTGGTCTTGCAGTAAAAGTCTGGTTCAGATATTCCATACAATCATGTGTATCAGTATACCTGCAAAAGTCACCCCCAACCAGAGTCTCTTCTCCTTCCACCCTTTGTGCATCTCGAGGCACATATGGTAGGTATGTAGCTGGATTTAAAGTATTGCACCAATTAATGGTGATGTTTGCAGGTGCCATTAGAGCTAGTTCCCACTTTGTGAACCTTGCTGAAAAGACATGTCTGGTTTGGGCTGAATTCAACAGAGCCGATACTGCATGTGGTGTATAGACAGTTGAATCATGTTCTAATACTACGTCCTCGCTCTTACTTACCAGAAGAGCACTTTCTGCTACACTTCTTAAACACATTGGGAGTGATCTTGCCAGTGTCCAATTGTGCACTGTAGTTTGCTATCGGTCTGCTAGAGTCACCATGTTTCTGTGTGAGGACACCTGCTGCACAACCATCAGCTTCCATACAATTTAACCCAAAGGGCTTTTCATAATCTGGTATCCCCAAGGCAGGTGTTCTAGTCAAACTGTCTTTAAGGTTAAAGAATGCCTGCTCTGACTCCTCTGTGTGTGTAACACGCTCAGGTTTTGAGGCTGAGACTAACTCCTGCAATGGTAATGCCAGAATAGAAAAACCTGGGATCCATGATCTGCAATATCCACACATCCCCAAGAAAGCACGGATCTGCTGTTGGTTCTGTGACAGTGTCATGTTCTGTATTGCCTGGATTCTGTCCGTTGTCAAGTGTCTTAGCCCCTGGGTGAGACAGTGTCCCTAGTATTTAACCCTAGTCTGACATGGCTCTAATTTGTCCTTTGCAACCTTGTGTCGTTTGTGAAAGATGAAGCAACAATTTAGTATCATTTTAACATGACAAACAAATAAGAGCACAACAACAAATCATCTACATATTGAATTAGAACAGACCCATTTCTTGGTTGGAAGGATTGTAAACAGTCATGTGGGGCTTGGGAGAAAATACTAGGAGTGCCAATGAACCCCTGGGGAAATCTAGTCTATATATTGCATGCACTCCCCTGTAGGAGAATGCAAAGAGATACTGACAGTCAGGGTGAAGGGAAACAGAGAAAAAGGCAGAACAGAGATTGATGACAGTGAAATGACTGTCAGACGGTGGAATCTGCATAAGGATGACAGCTGGATTGGGCACTACGGGAAATTGGCTCTCATCTACTTTGTTAATTCCCCTTAGGTCCTGGATTAATCTATAGGCCCTCCCCCCACTCTTCTTTACTGCAAAAATGGGACTATTGGCTGTGTTGGATGTACGAATCAAGATCCCTTGTTGCAGCAGCCTCTCAATTACAGGATACACCCCTAATTCCACCTCCGATTTTAATGTGTACTGTCAGATTTTTGGAGCTTGCCTGCCACTTTTCAGATTAACCATTACAGGGGCTACATTTGCCATCAATCCAGTGTCCTGTCCATCATTGGTCCATAGGGAACCCGGCATATGCAATATAATCTCCTTTACCTGAGATGGACTTTGCTCTAGAACGGCAGAGTGTAGCATTAACCTTTGTGGGGTGTTCAATATGTCCTGTACCTCATGTGCAACCTTGCCTGGTATGTCTAGGAATACACTATCAGGGGTACAGTAAGTGACACATCCCATTTTGCACAACAAATCCCTGCTCAGTAAGTTAGTAGGAGCCGCTGCAGCCAAGAGAAGTGAATACTTGGTGTGCAGAGGCCCAATAGTAACCTCTGCTGGTTTAGTCAAAGGGTAATGCAGCACTCTCCCCGTTACTCCCACAGCTGGAACAGTTTTGTTGGTGACCTGTAGATTTAAAGGAGAAGTTATCACTGACCTGGCTCCCCCTGTATCTACAAGAAAGGTTTGTTTTGTACCAGATATATCAACTGTCATAGGTTCTTCCCTAAGATTCTCAGTTAACCTAACTGGCTGTAGAAAATAGGTATGACCTGACTGCTAGCGCTAGCTATCACTTTCCCGCAAAGCATTTGCTGCTATGATGTGTGCGGGTAACTGTTAGGAATTTTCTGAAACTTGTGTATTTCTTCTCTGTGGGTATCTATGTGATTCCCTATTAGGTAGCCCATAACTTCCCTCTCTACAGTACATCCTTATGTGTCCCTCTTTATGGCAATTATAACACCTCACTGTGTACCTCGTTTTCTGTATGTGTTGTAAGTTTGTGGTTGTGTGTGTAGTCCATCGAAAGCCTGGATACTTACCATCATTAGCCTATCACTTTGCGCCTCTTTCTTCTCACATATATTTTTTATCATGCTCCACGGCAGACTCTCGAAGTGCATCTACCGTGATTTCTCCAGTTAGGTAAAGAGGTTTGTACCCTGGTCTTCATATTTTCATTGAGACCATCCATTAGCACCGTAACAGCTACTTCCCTGTGACGCACATCAACCTTTATATCTGATATCCTTGTGTATTGGGTCATTGCTGACAGAGCTCTGTCAAAATAATCTGTTACAGTCTCACTATCTTTTTGTTTGATAGTAAAATTTTTGCTCCAGTTCACTACTACTGGAAAGTACCGTATTTCCCCATGTATAAGGCGCTCCCATGTATAAGACGCACCTTAATTTTGGCCCCGAAATTTTTAAAAAAAATTATTACAGTAGCTGTCAAAAAAGGCAGGGAGAGTGTAATGGCCGACTGCTGATTGTGATCAGAGCAGCCGGGCAGCACACTCTCCCTACAATGCCCCCCCCCCTGCTGCCACTGTCCCCCTCCTCCTGGATCCCCACTGCCACTCTGCCTGTCCCCCATCTGCTGGATCCCCGCTGCCACTCTCTGCCTGTCCCTCGCCTGCTGGATCCCGCTGCCACTCTCTGCCTGTCCCCCGCCTGCTGGATTCCCGCTGCCACTCTCTGCCTGTCCCCGCCTGCTGGATCCCCACTGTCACTCTCTGCCTGTTCCCCGCCTGCTGGATCCCCGCTGCCACTCTCTGCCTGTGCCCCTCCTCCTGGTCGCCCCCCCCCCCCGCTGCCACTGTAACTCTGCCCCGCCCCCCCCCCCCCCCCGCTACCCCTGTACAAGACGCACCCAGGTTTTAGACACAACATTTTTGGGAAAAAGGTGCGTCCTCTATATAGGGAAATATGGTATATGGCCAACTGTAAGATTATTAGTTTCATATTTTCTTGATTATCATCATGTTAAGGATCTTTCTCCAATATACAATCCTTAATAAACTTTTGTATCTCAATATTGGGAGGAAGACAGGCCCTTAACACCAGCTGTCAAAAAAGGCAGGGAGTGTAATGGCCGCTGATTGTGATCCGAGCAGCCGGGCAGCACACTCTCCCTGCAATCCCCCCCGCCCCTGCTGCCACTGTGCCTCTGTCCCTTAACACCACTCGCCAATCTTTATTACTTGGCTCATACGCATTGCCCAAATCTTTAACAAATTTCTGACATTTGGCCAACTCCTTTCTAGAATCTGGGAAATCAGACATAATTGAATGTAGCTCAGATCTAGTCCACGGACAACGCATTGCTACATGTTTTATAGGAACTACACCATCTTTGTCCACTTTCCCATTGGGAACTGCTATTGTGCGGATAGGATGTAAACCTATCAAATCGCTACATTCAGGATAAATTGCTGGAATTACTGTTTTGGTAGAATGAATGTTCCCCCGCCTATTACTTTCTCCACAACTCTCACCAATTTCAGCCACTGGCTGAAATGACAGTGGGTTCAACATCTTCTTCAGAAACATTACCGTTAAAACGATTTAGCATAGGATATAAATTGCTTATTTAATTTTTTTCACTTTTGGTATCGGCTGTACTTTCCCCCCAAACCGCATATGGTGGGGACGCACTCCCTTCTCCGCGCTTTGTAACGCTTACTTCTGGTACGCACGTGCAACCTTGCCATGTGTTCCCTTCTTGTTGCCATAGTTTTAAGCAGTCATGGTTTTTAATTCTTTTTTTCAGTGATTTAATCAAACATATTCTATCTCTAACAGTACTTAAAACCTCTGAATCGAAAACTACCAACCTTGGGAAAGGGTCTCACACATTCCCTGGTCATCTTGACCCATTTGTCGCAGTACGCTGTTGCGCATGCACCATATTTCACATGTATAATATACCGTGCCAAACCAATCAGCCCTTCCTTAAGCAGCACCTCATCGACCATCTCTAGCGTTTGCTTAGCACCCATGTGGAAACTTTTCCAATGCATCGCAGCACACAACTACCACCCGTGGACGAATTTACACAAGTTGCGCGCACTCACTTCGTCTTAACTATGTACAACTGAACAACACCCATGATTGTCAGCGTACCCAGCGAGGTCCCCGACACAGAAACTGGGAGAACAAAAATATCAACTTTGCAATAGCCTGCGTTTTTAGAACACCTGCTGAGTATTTTACAACTGGTAGCAAGTATTTACTAATATCAGCCTTGCCAGTGTATTTCCTCCCACAACTCCCAAGTCACAATCACGGTTGCACGTTCAACCATGCAGTTCGAACTCACCGCTTAGAGATAATATCAATACACTTTGTGACTACTATTGGGAGTGCGACGAAAAACCCTTGTTTTCGTTTCCAGTATATCTGCCATGTATACCAATCCTCGGCTGTCATACCTGTCTCGTCAAACAGAAACCAACAATCCCTGTCTCTTTCAACAGTAAATCAACTTTCACTTCATAATCACACAGTTCACATACATATACAGCTTTGTTTTCTGCACAGAAAAATACTTTCCCAAATGGTTGTAATAACTTATCAAAGGTATTAACAATTTATTTCACTATAAAATACAACAGGACTATCTATCAACACAACTGATTAAACATGTGGCAACAATACAGGAAGTACACATACACTATACAAAATAAATCACAATAAATCGCACAGTAAATAAAAAGACAATAAAAAGACAAAAAAAAACCCCAATAAAAACAGTTTTTCTTTCTTGCCCCAAGGCTCTAGTCAGCGCTCCTTGGATTACACCAAAACGGACATTAGGTTTCACAACACAGAATGATAAACAGGCCTTGAACACATTGCATTCTTACCCCTATATGACGCGTCTCCACCCTTTGTTGAGGAACCGAAATCTGTAGGCTTTGCGAATCTTCCGTTAGTGTGATAAATAGGGGATTAGAATGATACCAAACATGATATGTTCCCTGTATCCTGAACCTTAGATCTCACTAAAGTGCATTTGACATTATTATATTTAACTATAATCTCTATTAAACTTAGTTATAAATGACTGTGTATTGGAACTATTTTAAGGTGAAATATTTACAAGTGAATATGTAAGTGTAAATGTGTGTAGAAGTGTTTGCATGGTTAAATACGCCCTTCCACGCCGTAGCGTGCTATTTGCATATTTTCAAAGACAACAGTATTGATTGATATTAATTTGAAACGACTACATCCAAATATTGACTTTGACACTGTCTTGCCGCCGACTCCTCTCTGTGCCGCTCCTCACTGAACGTTGGGGCGTGATGACGTCACGCCCGACATTCAGTGCGGATGGAGCAGGGAAGAGGAGTGCCAATGCTGTGGACAGGTATTTATTTTAAAGGGCCTGCTCCCCCCACCAACGAAGAGGGTGGACTCAGCCTGTAGTCACCGATTCGCCGGACCGTGAATAAAATTAGGTATCAGTTCTGGCGATACGGTGAGAACCGTCTGAATCCCACCACTGCCTATGCATACTCAGAAAGACCATCAGATGGCAGGAGACATAGTTAAGAGTTAGAGAGAAAGCAAGCCAATACTTTATCTGGCCAGGACTTCAAATCTGAATGGATCCAGCACATCGGTATCTGCAATATTGTTACAGTTGCCCAATTTTTAAAGGTTTTGCTATTTCTGCTGAGAAAAAAACACTTTACCATAACTAATCATTTTGGAATGATGTAAGTTTTAACACTGAGAAAAAAAAGAGGCATAAGACACAATTTTAATAGAAACCATTCATATATTTCAACTTTCAATAAACATTTTGAGTGCATAACAATAAATAGCATTCATAACTTACTAGACTGTTTACAAAGCTTCTTCATGTCATGGTTATTCTACCAAAGGCTCTGCAGTTAACCTACTAAAATGACAAACCCTGTATATAATAAAGGCGCAAAATATTGCTCTATAGCATATTTTGAAAATAATATAAAAATAAGTTCTATATTACAATTTAAACTTGGCTTGTAAAATTTTAACATAATACAACCTTTAATCTACAAACAAAACACATACAAACAACTTTCTTTTAATTTCTCAACAATATAATATTTTATTTCTTCACTATATTGTTAATCATGTGATGTGCAAATAAATGGAACTTTGTATAAATTGCAAAGAAAACAAAATCCAATACAATTATTTTTCCTTTGTCAGTCAATATGGTGAACAGCTTATTTTTTTTTATTTTTTTACACTTTTTGTTCATAATTGTATGGATGGCATTGTCGGCCTACATAATATTATCTAAAACAAGTTAAAAGATTTACACTACACACAAACAGGTATAAATGAAATGGTCAGATCTCAAGTTACCTACAATCATGGTCAGTCCTTCAAGGTTTTAAAGTACCACCCAATTACTACATTCAGTGGACACAGCCATTTTGTGGGATGAATTCATGATATTGCAGCCTATTAATTCACTAGGAACCAGTTGCTTTACTCAGGTATGGAACACTTTTGGCCCTAATGCTGAGTTGGATATATGTCGGGTATAAATTATGCTAAATAACTAATAAAAAAAATATAAAAAAAGCCTTCCCTAAAAATACACATATTTACGCCTCTATGTTAGGTGGTAGCATCTTAAGATGCTTCCAGTTCTGCATGTGTAGCATATGTACCAGGTGAATGTTAGGCGTATATACAGCCACATACACACACCCAGGTCATAAGCACAAGAAAAGTTTGTTAACATTTGTTTTGATGGCGTAAAACACATTCGTCATTAGGCTGGATATAATACAGCAGATATAATATTCCTTCTCGTGTACGAATGAAAGTAGAAAAAAAAGCATTTTTAAAAATACACCACAAAATCTTCAAATATATGTTCAATCAATGAAGAAAGCACCTATCAGCTTCAATGGGGAATATATATATATATATATATATATATATATATATACACATACACACACATGCGCATCTGCGTGGTGGTCTGCCTCAGCCGCTATGCAAACTGAGCCTGAATCATTAAGGAGAACAAAGCAAAAAAAGGAGTAACTTTGCACCTTCACAAAACCATGTTGCATTGGAGGGAGGTGTAAGTTTAAAATGTGATGGCAGATTTATAGTTGGGGTAGGACATGTCCTGGATCAACTTTAAATTTCAGTGTAAATATAAAGCTACCAGGTATTTGTGTGTGACGTGAAAAATAATAAACTAATTTGTACCCCTTGCATTGTAACATGGTTTGTCCAGCAGCAAACTTACTCCTTGCTTTCCTTAATGACTCAGATTTACTGTCTTTAGTTCAACTCAGAATCAGGCTCTTATGTGTCTTGCACTTAAGTGATTTGTGTAGTTTTTAAATACCAATTCAATCAACAAAATAGCTGCCTGCACTCTGTGTGTAGATGTTCACAATAGCTGTCATTTTCCATACTACCGCCCCAACATATATGTATTACAATTTAAAGCAAATTCCACAAACAATTTTCCATTTTTTTTCTTCAATATGTGACGAGCATGTTATAGAATGATTGACATTGTCTGTTTGCTCAGATGACATCAGTATATGCAGACCATCAGGTTTGTCACCATTATATGTGCACATTACACTATTTTACCGTCAGAGGAGCCAGAAATGTTCAGCATATCCTCTCAGCACTTCTATATTCCCTCTATATAAATATCTTTCCATGTGCTGTTAAAGCTAAAAATTCTACAATAAATCCCAATTGACACATAGTGCATTCCTCTATCACATTCAATGATTTTAATATAGTATTACGAAAAGAAAAAAGAAAGTAACAATAATCCCTTCATACAATACTGTAATTCCGACAGCTGGCAGTATATAAGGGTAAACATTTGCATAGCAACTCTTATTATACATGAACATGTTCGTATACATCAATATAATTCAGACTTTTACAGTTGTTGTGCAATTTGCAAATGAAATCATCGCCCTATACAAAATAGCGACATACAATCCACACAACTTACTGGTGATTTTTATTTAACCTTGTCCAACGTCAACAAAACTTCAGCTGAATTTTTCTAGCTGACCATAACGCTGACCACACACCAGCTGACCCCGCTGCTCAGAAGGACATCAGAGGGACCACAGGTTAATAACGGTCACCTTCCAATTTACAAATGTGTCTGATATTCATCTAATCTTTTTCTATTGGATTATTATCAGCACTTGTGGTCTGTTTGCTCCACACAGTTGTATCAACTGCCTGAAATCGGCTGTCTTATACATACAGGGATAGAAAGGAATTCCTTTATAATCCTTAATGAAATATTCCAGATTTCTATAGTTATTAGTTAGGAGTTATGATAAAACCATAATAGAATTCAAAGCCAGAGATCTTGGGCCTAAGTCATTAAGGAGAGCAAAGAATAAAAAAGAAGTATCATTTTCACCTGGGCAAAACCATGTTGCATTGGAGGGGGAGGTAAATTTAAAATGTGGTGACAGATTTATAGTTGGGGTAGGGCATGTCCTAGATCAACATTAAATTTCAGTGTAATGATAAAGTTATTAAGTATTTGTGTGTTAGATGAAAAAACAGCCAGTATTTAACTTATGTGCAAAATAATAAACTAATTTGCACCCCTTGCATTGAAACATGGTTTGTTCCAGAGAACATTTACTCCTTTTTTGCCTTAATGAATCAGCCCCCTTGTGTTTAATCCTTTGATTAGGGCTGTGCAGAATTACTATTACATGTACTTTGACATAAACATTTTACATAGCCTACTAGCTTTTTTTTTCATTTTGTGATTACAACTGATGGATTATGATGCTCTAAATGACATCGATTAAACACTTTTAGGGTTACAGATTGTAAAGATTTAGATTAGTGTTTACCAAGATGGTAAAAATAGTTAATTTGTGTTATGGACTTCACTGGAAAAAACAAATACAGTTGAAATATAGCTTGGTGACGTCCATAAAGCCAATGGACAATTAAACAAAATTTTCATTTTTTTGTTAATAAAGTGTTCTCCTAAGTTGATGGAACGTTGGAAGTGATTACAGATCGGCCACTTTCAGTAAATCACCCTCTAAGTCCTTATTAGGTTATGCAGCATATTCAAATCAATGGAATACTAACACATGTACATGTTTCTACATGACAGACCAAAAGGACGTTACTTCAAGTTATACCTGTGGATTTCCCATTATACCAATCACATTAGAATTACAGAAAGTTCAAAAAATGCCCAGTGTAAAAGAAGAACATGCAGTCCAATGTAGATGGGCTGTATTGTATGATGCAATGGAGCATTAAAACATCTGTGCAAAGAAGATATTGTAACCTTTTCCCCCATTCTCATAAATGAAAAATAAAATTCAGTGGCTAAATATGTAATGGATTATGTAAATGGTGCACGGAGGAGTGCTACATCTGTACTTCCCTAGTAGCAAGAACGATTATGGAAGATTCCATTATGCCTGTGGGTATAATGGGAGGGAAACAGACAAAGAACATTTCATATATATCATATATATTGTTGTCATTTAAGTGTTACTACTGCTGAATGTATACTGGCCTTAGAGGAATAATTAATTGGCTCATTCAAATAAGTTACTGCAAATGACCTATATATTACTTTAAATTACTAAAAAAACAAGGGCAGAGCAATTTAGCAGCTCAAATGCATTTTCTAAAGACTGCCGTTTTCCTGGAAAACTCAGTATGCTTTTTCCTATGCTATTTACATTGTACAAGATTGGGTCCAGATGTTATACTTTAAATGATGGCCTTTAATTAACCTTGCTCAAACAGTTTACTGCTGAACGCTCTATGATGGGTGTCGAACGAGTCATTTAAAGTGTACCCATCCACTACGCAAAGTGTAGCCACTCATTTTATGAGCTGAATCAGTATTCTTCAGAATGAAATAGAAACTGTTGACAACACCACGAAGGGACTGATGCAGAGTTGGTTGTGAAATGGGAGTACATTGCTCTTTAAGAAGAGAGCAAGAAATTTTTTTTCCTATTTCCTCCCATATGCTGAGCCGCACACATCTCGAGATGCGTCCGCCTCTGCATCAGCAGCATATCTGCCCGGCTTACTACACGTGATCATCATCATTGAGTTTTTGCCCTTGCCCTATAGCAGGTGCACAAAATATGCCTTTTAACGGGCATATTTGCCTGTTCTGCAGGTCTGCATAGCTGGACTTACATAAACACACCATTACTGTACTCTTCCAACATTAGAATGCACCATCGCTGTCCCGCCCAGCCTCCTCAGACGCATGCGGGCATAAGTGCCAGAATAACCTGAACAGTCTGCATAGGCGCATATGTGTGCGTCCACACTCTGGGCACTTGCAGAGTGATTTCATGCAAGGTGCACCACACAAACTGGCATACATCCTGCTCTACATCAGCCCCAAAGTGTTTCATGCCAGAGTGATATCATTGGTTCTTAGTGAATGAATAGGATGCAATACCAGAAATGCACAAGGACCAAGTTATATCACTGAAGATTTAGCCATCAAAAGAAAGAAATGTATGAAGAGACTCATGCCTCAGTTACATTGCAGTGTCATGAATACTGGTTTAGTCCATAAAATAGCTGCCTTCACTGTGTGTAGATGATGGGAACACTTTAAAATAGCTTTAAAGTATAAAGATTTTGTATTAAGTACAATCTAGAATGCATTCCAAACTACAACTGCCCTAACCACATGTAAAATACATATAGACTTCTGCGAAACACTTACGTGTATTTATTTTTCACTGTAGAGGATTACATTGTGGGAAACCTAAAATAGGATTTTGCAGGACCTTCAAACAGTCTTTCCTTATGGACTACATTTTGTAAGTAACAAAAGCTCTCCATAGAAAGAGATAGCAACAATGACTACTGCAAACTATAGTAAATTACTGATGCACAGACCGGTGCTACCATTCAAACCAACAGATGATGTACGAATAAAAATTCCCTCCTTTATTGTAGTTATTGCATTTAAATGCTAGGCATGATCCATACTTATCAGATTTTAGCTGTCATTTTGTAGAATGTGCCAAATAAATGATAGCTAGAATCTGATTGGTTGCTATAGGCAACATCAAACCCATCAGAAGCTCAGCTTGATACATTTACCCCCAGGGGTAAGCTCATTTGCGTGACAGTGCAGTCAGTGCTATGAGGCTGCTGGACTGGCAAAGGCCTTCAGTAGATCTCTCTTGTATTAGTTACATAATGTAAACAGTTGGCAAAGTTACTTTTCGCCAGTATTTCTGGAAAATAAAACTATCACCAAATTATAGAAATAACAAAATAATAAAGATTAAGCTAAATCAATATTATTGGGGTTAAAATGTCTTTGACTAATTACAATCTTTTGATCTTTGTTCTCCGTGATGGACTTCAGTGAGTATCTTCAACACTGACAGACAGACATTTCTACAGTTAATGGGTATAGCACAGAGTGCACACCACTACCTACAACTAGGGGGCAGGAGTTGTCAATCTGACAGTGGTCAGGAAGAAATTATATGAACATTAAACACTAATCTCAGGAAAATGTTAATTAAAATTGGAATATACATACTAACTGACATATAATGTTTTTAATAGATAACAACATTATTATTCAGATAACGCAAGATGTCATTAGTAAGTTTATATTTGTGTTTTACAATGTGTTTGGGCAAAAGTCACTTCCCAAAGTTTGGATATAAAATATAAACTGCAGACAAAGCATAAATTAAACCAAAATTTCTGAAGCACAGAATGATTACTTCATACGATTAGAGACCTTCAGTACCAAAATATCCCAGTACATGCCCTGTCTGACACAAAGGAATGCTGTTTTCATAATGTAAATAGTTAAAGGTTAACTCCACCCAAAATGAAAAAACTAAAATTAGTTTTGGGTATAATTACAGTTATAAATAGAGTTATATTTACTTTGGTGGATCCAGCAATTCAGTGGACTACCCAATGTATGTGTAACGGTCCAATCAGAAAATGATTTTTCTTGCACTAGGAGACCTCAGTCAAACCCTCTCCTATAAACGTCACCTTACCATTTAGATCCACAAAGAGCCAGTAAGTTAAACTTACTGGTACCTGGTATTTTATGTCATGTAGGCCACATACCCACTGGCATCAAAATACATGTGTTTACTAGGGCTTTTAATGCATGCACAGTGCATGTAAACGGAGGCGACACTGGAACCCAGTGTTTCTAATGCCATCATACCCACACACGTTTTTAGTTTGTGATTGAGAAGGTTTTGGTCACGTCACCATATTTTAGATGCTGCCTGCTCCATTTTTCCAACATGTTGAGTAAATGGAGGACACCTCCCCAAATGTAAGGACAAGCGCATGTCAGATGCGTTCACAATTGAGCCACTCTAAGTTCAATGGCGCTTGACTTTACAGTGTTCAAACACCAGTTGGTGAAAGACCTTAGCTACACCCAAAATAACATTTTTAGTTGTGGGTGAAGACTGCATTTAAAGGAGAACATCTGTCTTCTTGTCTGTCCTTTCCCTGGCTATAATATAAGAACAAAATATGTTTATGGTGAACTTGATGAGGCTTGTGCCAGCAACAGTGAACACTATAAACCAATGTGTGAGCTGATACATTACACCAGTATAGCACACAGCGCATCCTTTACTCCCAATTCTACTAAAATACACCACCGTCTTATCAGAGCAGATTCTAGTGGTAAAGTAAACAAACAAATAAATAAATAAAATTCTGGCTTTTAGCAGTCATTTTACAATGTAGACGATTATCTATGTTATTTTTAATCTTTTGCCGAGATGTTTACCTTGTAGAAGACAATTACAAAAATCTTTCTGTAAAATGTACATGAAATGATAGACCCTAAAAAGGTAGTACAAATGTATACATTTCTTATATAAGGAGACAAAACAAGTATGATAGCCATAGTGAATTAAACAAATAGGTGCTTTGGCTGTACAGAACCAAAACTGATATTACAGACATACAAAAAAGTGGACCCGCCACCCATGCACAGCGATCTCGTGGACGGAACGAAGATTCATGAGAATGCGACCTATAAGTTAGAACCAGTGACATAACTGAGGCTTGAGGAACTATGTCTCAGTGATGTCACTAGTTTCTAGTTCATAGGTAGGATTTCTATTGGTTTGGCCGCTTTACAAGTGTGCAGGTGTGGCAGGTCCACTTTAAATGATCCTCCCTACTTACCTGAGTGATAGCAAAACAAAAAGAAATCAGGCACCTTAGTAATTAATGAGCACACATCATACACAGCACTGACTGTGACATGATCAACCTTTTAGCTTAATATATGAATATGACTAGAGACAAAAATCTAACAAAGGCTGTTCATCCCTTTGCATTCTGAGCAGTCTGATAAAAGCTTGACCTGTATAACAGCAAGCAACACTATCATTTCTCCCTTGCTCTCTCCAATTTTGGCTATTTTGTTCCATTGCAATTAAAGTGATTTTAGTACTTAATTTTTGCATTAAAAAAAATGATACTTCTAAGAGGTCTGAACCTTTTTTTCGATCAATTCAGTGCCTGTGCACTTTACTGTCCCGATCACGTCTCTTTAGCTCCTCTTTGTAGCAGTAAGAACAGAAATTATCAGTCTCAGGACGTCCATAGAAGGAGCAGTTCTCTTTCTTACACCTGCTCTGGTGTAGTGAATATATGGGGCAGCCTGTGCTCCTGCCTCTACTGTTTTTGTCATTGTTTAACCATGTCTGAGGAGACTCCTCATCGGCGTATTCCAAGCAGTCTCTAATATCGGCAGAGTTAAACCCATTTGTGTATGTCTGAGATTTATGCTCTGTGGGTTTCTCGTATGTGAGGGATTCCACTGTGTTCACTGTGCGTATGCCTGATAACCGAGCCGGGCTATAGCTCTGCGAAGACAATGAGCGGTTCTGTTGGGGATATGTTGCACAGGTTTTTAAGGAGCCAACCACTGGCTTATAAGGATCATCTTGGAAGCTTGATGACTTGGAGTTGACATCGTGCAAATGAATAACACTTTGTCTTTGAACTGGTGGTGTATGGCTATAATGGGCAGATACTGGCATGGAACCACATTTCTTAGCACCGTTGCTGGGTGAGGGATAAGAAGCAGGGGTCGGACTGGACCGATCCTTTAATTTTAGAACTAGTTGCGTTGTATGGCTTTGAGGCAAGATTGGTGATGCCCTATCCTGAGGAGAAGTTTCCAACTTCTCTTTCACAAATCCTTCTTGATCCAGCTTTCTACAGGATGACCCGTTTAGGAGAGCTTTCTTTTCAGCTTCCTTTCTTTTCTGTTCCTGCTCAGCATTAAACCGTTCCTGGGCACTGGTTAGGTAAAAACCAATCATCTCCTCATGAAATTGATGTCGGTGACTGGTTAAAAGGAGTCCTGCAAAGATGAACTTGCGCTCCCCTTGCATGGCAGCTCTCAAAATATTAAGGCTGAGTTTAACATCTGTGCTATATTTCCATGGGTCCGACTTATTATCTAACAATGATCTGTTTGCTAGCTTATCAATTGGAGATATACTAGCTTTATCTGTGGGTGATGGTGTTGTTTTCTCTGAAGGTGATGTGCTGGCGGACTGTCCAGACTCCTCTTTGCTCCCTTTCCGAGATTTGGACTTCTTCACTTTTTCTGAGGAGTCCCCGTTTTTACCATTGCCTGAATTAGCTCTACTAATTTTACCATGCACTAGGCCTCCAAGACCTCCCATATTCTTTTTAAGCTTGATGCCAAGTGTTTTGCTGAGGCTTCCAAGCTTGTTTGCCACAGAGTCAGTTCTATGCTTTTCTTTATCTTTCCTCTGTTTGTCCTTTTCTTTCTCTTTCCCATTTTTACCATTGTTGACATTGGAATTACTACAGACCGACTCTCGATCTGAATCCACAGAGTCGGCAAGAGACTGTACATCTTCTCCTGCAGAAGCCGTTGGAGATTCTGGTTGGGCCAAAGGAGCCTAAAATGAAAAGGTAAAAAGTATAAGATACAGCTGAACATATATAAAATTCACATAAAAAGCTGTCTAATCCAACTGCTTGTCCCAAGTGCAGGGAGACAGGATTTATTTCCAATCTGACCATGTACATAAATGGTCATACTGGTTAGATTTGGAAGTTCTTCACTCAAGCAGAGCAGCCTAAACACCTAGGTGTCTAATAGTGCGGTTGGCAAATGATCTGACACACAGGTTGACAATGTCATCTAGCAATAGAATTTTTGGTCATGCCTGAAAACGATCTCATTGACTTCAACTGGATTATTTATATGCATCATACTTATTTTGTGGCGCTGTTGTGCCAGTCTGCAGATACTGCTAGCATTATTACTGTATGTGTATACGCCAACAAGACTTCTCCCGTGCTGCTCCCCACTTATGGAATTCCCTACCACGGTCAATCAGACTTTCCAAAAGCCTTCAAATCTTTAGATGCTTTTTGAAAACCCATCTCTTTTTTAGAGGTGACCTTATCTCCGATAACACTATTCACACTAAAGCAAAACTGTCTCAATCTCCACTCTGAGCCACATTTGCTCCTCTTGTTTCAGTTGTGCCCTCTGCCACTTATAATGTAAGCTCTCTAATCAGCAGGGTCCTTCATACCCTTTGTTTTCATTTCTGCATTTATTTTGTCAGCCTTGTATGTCCCTGTTTTATGTATGTATTGTTTTCACTACTGTATGGCGCTGCGGAGCACTGTGGTACCTTAAAAATCTATAATAATAATAATAATAATAATGTGTTGTAAGCAGGTGAGATTTTTCAGGTTATGCAAGAATGGTAACTGGGGGTATACATTTACAGGAATGCTCAAAGATCATTGATAGTCAGGATAGGTTTAATGCATTATCATAAATACACCCATGGTGGGAAGAAAAAGACAAAGACATTTTACCAATTGTATGTACCAAAAGTGTACCAGCCCAAATTTAAAAGAAAACTATTTTATTTATATATGATTGGAAAATAAAAAGTTTAAATTAATAATTACATCCACAATTGAAAATTTAGGTTTGGATGGAATATCCTATGTGAAACCTGGTCCCCAAAGGCTACTTACCTGGGGTTTAGTACTCAGGCTCTTCAGTAGGTCCCCTGGTGTCCTATACCAGCCCAAAGCTGCCCCCCTCACCCCTGATTATAGTGTGTAATTGATGGACAACAAGATGCCAGTCTGAAAAGAGAAAGTATGGCAAGGAGAGTCCAGCAATGTCTTTTTTCAGATAGACAGCTTGCAGGAGGTAGGTGGAGCACCTGCCAGGTAGCCTAAATGCTGGACCGGACTGGACTGATCTGTGGGGATAGGGTTTTACCTTTACCCTTTACTAAAATTAAAACTGCACCATTTACTAATACATAGTGGAGGCAGCTATTTTGTGGGTTAAACCAATGTTCATCATAATGCAGACTATCAATCCGTGTTATGGCCTGATGCTTTTCTGCACTTAGGGGCATATTTAAAAAGGCACGATAGTGCTTTTACCGAGTAATTAAGGTGCCTCCGTGTCCTCCGCAAATTTATTAAGGGTGCATCGCAGCAGATATCATGGATATCTGCTGCTTTGCATTCCTCTTCGTTTTTGGGAGCAGTCACCATTCAACAGTATGGTGACTGCTCCCAGCTGCAATCTAACAAGTTCCGAAAAAACATTTTTTTCGGAAACTTGTCTTGATAATGTACGCCAGCTGAAGCTGGCGTACATTATCAGAAATGAAAAAACCCAATGCTGTCAGCTCTGCTCCGAAGAGCAGAGCTGGACAGTGCATGTGTGGAGGGATCACATGATCCCTCCCTGTCACTCACAGCTCGCAGAATTGCAGACAGACCGGGATCTTTGTGGAACTGCACATGCGCAATGGAAAGAAGAAGAGGAACGAAGATGACGTGAAGGAGATCCTAGAGACAGCGCGTCCCGAAGAGGGGGGTAAGTATGATTTTTTTTTATCACAGAAACAGCAGTTTTTCGGAACTGCTGTTTCTGTGTTCCATTTTTAATAAATTTGAGAAAAAGATCAATCCTTATCCATGCGATAAGGATTGATAACTATTTCTCATTTCTGCCGATGAATGATAAATGTGCCCCCAAGTCCCTACAGGTGCAGTTCTGCATTTTCACCACTAGTGGCCGCTATGTGGATTGTGTGTCCTCACTCAGCTGTTAAGTGTTTTGCTGATCATCAGACCATAAAAAGACTGACCTGTGGCAATCATTCCCTGCTGGTTCATTGTTTGTGTTACAGCTCTGGATAGCTGCATGTGTTTCAGCTCTGGAACCCTGTTTATGTTACAACTCTGGATTTTGCTATTTATAGTTACCTGGACTTTGGACTCTGATTTCACTCTGACTTCACTCTGCATCTCTGGAGCCTGGCAAGTTTAAAAGACTTTTGTTTTGCATATTATTTCTGGACATTTTGTTTCATCCCTTGCCTGGCCCTTCAGCCACTGAGATCCACCCCTGCCTGTATTCACAATAAATATTTAAGTTTACCAGCATCATTGTTTCTGTGCAATTATATTGTGGAAAACACCTGAGAGCCGTGACAATCCGCTAGTAACTAGTCAGGCATTAGTTTGACAATTGGCTCCGCCCACAAAATGGCTGCCTACACTTTTATGGGCGATGACTTTTTAGGAAAACAAGTACATAGCCTTTCTCACTCTTTCAATTGCGGCACCACAAGTTCACAGAGAGAACCTAGGTGTTAACAAGACATTATCAACGTGTAATGCCAAAAGCAGTATTCCTAAGTAAAATAAAACAAACTTTAGTTCATTTTTGAAATTACAATCACTTATATAATTATATTCCAACATGTCATTCTGCCTTCTTATATAACATGCATGTCTGAATTAACAGGTACTGAGAGGAGGTCTAAGCTTGAATTTATCTATTATGGTCTTAATACAATTCCATTGAGGAATTTATGTGACTTCCACTATAGTTCAAATGTTGCAATGCTGCCACCATTGGGCTAAAGCAAAAGTGTAACTTAATGTTTAGGAAAAAGCACCAGAACTTTTGTATAGAACATTTTCATATACTTGTGGAAACTTGTCTTTTATATCGGTGCATTCTAATTAGAATAAAATGGGAAATCAAGATATTATCACAATTTCTAAATATAAATTTCCAGGAACAATTTATTGCTGGGTATGTACCGGTAAATTTTTGCCATATAATTAGATTATCTTGCCTCAGGTGGCAGCCTGCATTTCGGCAGCCGGAGTTTGGGTGGGTGGGGACAACTATTTGATAACATTTTTTTGTGAACGTATACTTCCCCAAAATATATGGCATTTAGGTGTCCAGACATTTGCAGATGGATTTTCCATTTTTACCCTACATCTTGAGCTCTGAATCTTGGGGTGCATTCATAAATAACCTCTCATAGTTTAATGACAGAATTATTATGATATATGCAGTATCTGCAATTAAACCAATGCAGTATTACAGCATGACATTTGCTTAGCAGCCCTTATTCAAGCAGCATAGAAGAAACTGGTATTGTATGGTTTAATCTGCAGGGGTTTACCCGTGTCTCAGAGGGTATCCGTATCCAGGTTACATTCATGTAGCTGTGCAGAAGGTTCAGTTTGGCCTCCAGGGACAGAATCAAACTGTAAAGGGAATAACAAAAGGTACAGCAGGAAACATTACACAAATGTACATAAATTATACAACATTTTAACTTGGAAAGGAAAATATTTATCAAAGTTAAAATTAGTTGGAAATATGTGATCATACACCCGCATATATATTAGTGATCTAATATTTAAACCTCTGCCGACATGCAATTAGTGGTTTAATAAATGTAACAATTTATTATGGCATAAGGTCCAGCTATGCAGCAAAAAAATATATCAATAAAATAAACATACATTACTTTTTATTGCATCAAAAGAAATACTGTGCTATTGTTTTCCTGTATGAAAAAAAGGCCTAATTTCAGGAATGCCCTTCTGTCTTGTCACATAATTGTCCTTTATCCCTCGGGGACAATAATAATTGCGGGACAGCCAGGTGTACTGAATCATGGACTCATTTTCTGGATAAATAAGATTGTAGTTAACCATCTGTGTATGTCCTGGACTCATTTCTCACTATAAGCACTATCTGTGCAGGAGAAGGGGTTTTGTATCTGGCTGATGATAGCCAGGAAAGTAAATTAAGACATCCTGCAATGGTCCCTTGCTATTCATATTGTCCTTGTGCGTGCATCAGGGGGCTATAGACCAACAAAAGTAGAATATTAGAAAGTGATTCTCCAAAGCTTATGGAAAACTAAGGAAATAATTGGCAAAAACATTACCTTGCCAGCTTTATGTTGTCATTATCATCCTTGCCCCACTCCCAGTCCTTCCCAGGATCCACTGCAAAGTGCAAAGGTAAAAGCTTATGTTCGGAGTCTGTCAACGGG
The DNA here is from genome assembly GCF_038048845.1 of Mixophyes fleayi. Lineage (NCBI taxonomy): Eukaryota > Metazoa > Chordata > Amphibia > Anura > Limnodynastidae > Mixophyes > Mixophyes fleayi. The sequence goes on from NC_134405.1 coordinate 122,365,346, forward strand.
ATAACCGCTGTGAAAAAAAGAAAACATAAATAAATGCTAATACTTTTAAAGTCCCATAACATCTGCATGTTTAAAAAAAACCAAAACCAATATATATATATATATATATATATATATATATATATATATATATATATATGTATATATGTACTCCTACTTGAAGACAAATCGTAATATTCACTAATACAGATATAAAAGATGTCACCACAACAGAATGTAAGGTATTTGAAACTGTCTGTAGCAGTACACACTCTCTTGTAAAGAACTACTCTTTTTACGCTTTAGTATAGCAAAAACATCAAGCATATGAGAAATTTAAAAGACATTATTCTGCTCTGTTAACTGTAAAGACAAATGAATTATATGTGTTATTTCTAGGGATACAACCTTTTGACAAGAGGCCATAAGCCAAACTTAAACGCATATGTTTGTGCCGGAGTCATTCACTTACCTATTTGAGGTTAAGTCTGCTGACATCTTCCAGCCAATAGTATATTGGCTGGCACATATATTCTCCCCCCTAGTGGATGCTGAGCCTCTTTTTGCTGCACAAATTCCCTCCCTCCCTCTATTTATGGGTGGTGTATTAAAAATTGTTCTCCCTCTCCCAGGTGAGGCACAATTGGCAGGAAAGCTTTTGCAGTCACTGATTAATTCATACAGTACTATCGCTGATTGTCCGCAAGTCAGTGCCCCTTCTAAGCAACTTGACTCTTAGTCCTTTTGTGTGGGGGACCTTTTGACCTGCGGGCACGTCATTGAGAGCCCAGAAGTAGTATAGTCACTATAATACCAAATTTAGCACCGGCCAATTGTAAAGGATTATATCCTGGGACCAGTGGTTAGTGCCTGTGGCCATACACTGTTTGGTTTTGCTATTAGTTGTTAGCCGACTCGCAATTTGCTTTTGCTGCCACCATTTTCTCTTTAATTTAATAAACTATGACCTGTTTAAAAATATTCAAACTATTGTCAGTGTCTTTATTTACTTATGGTTTAGAGTGTTAAGTCTTAAACTGTAAAAGAGGTTTTGTGCAATAGACGTATGCAGATTATACAAACTTTGCAAATTACAATTGCATGATGTCAGAAATACAATTAGTTTGGCTGAATCCTAAGGTTTCAATTGAATCAGAAGCTTACTAAAAACCCTTAGAACTTGGAAAAATCTAAAACCTTCTGAATTTAGCGTCCTTAGATAATATATAGCCTTTTCAAGATTCTGTTTTGAAAATCTGTGCTCTTGTTGCAGTAATCGATTCATGTCACAAGATGGCAGCAGAGGACAGGTCATCCCTAAGAATTTGTTATTTACACCTATAACAAACACATCACTATTGGGATCACTGTGCTGACATCACTTTATAGTTTCTGACTCAAGAGAGAAATGGTAAACTCTCCTTGGCATGTCCCAGGTGCACAGATGAATGCTGTAATCTTCCACTGACAAATTTTACACAGATAATAGAATTGGCTTCAATGCTCAGTAATCTTTTTTAGCAGATTATGAGTGATTATGTATGATTTGCATATACTCCAGAATGTCATGAAGAGTGATCAGATGAATTGCAATTAATTTCAAAGTCCCTCTTTGCCATGACAATGAACTTTATCCCAAAAACAGCATTTCCACTGCATTTCAGCCCTGCCACAAATGAACCAGCTGACATCAGGTCAGTGATTCTCTCGTCAACACAGGTGAGACTGTTGACGAGGACAAGGCTGGAGATCACTCTGTCATGCTGATTGAGTTAGAATAACACACTGAAGGCTTAAAAAGGAGGGTGGTGCTTGAAATCATTGTTCTTCCTTTGTTGACCATGGTTATCTGCAAGGAAACACATGCAGCCATCAATGCTTTGCACAAAACGGGCTTCACAGGCAAGATTATTGCTGCTAGTAAGATTGCACCTAAATCAACCATTTATCGGATCATCACGAATTTCAAGGAGAGAGGTTCAATAGTTGTGAAGAAGGCTTCAGGGCACTCAAGAACGTTCAGCAAGCGCCAGGACCGTCTCCTAAAGTTGATTCAGCTGCAGGATCGGGGCACCACCAGTGCAGAGCTTGCTCAGGAATGGCAGCAGGCAGGTGTGAGTGTATCTGCACGCACAGTGAGGCGAAGACTTTTGGAGTATGGCCTGGTGTCAAGAAGGCCAGCAAAGAAGCCACTTCTCTCCAGGAAAAACATCAGGGACAGTCTGCAAAAGGTACAGGGATTGCACTGCTGAGGACTGGGGTAAAGTAATTTTCTCTGATGAATCCGCTTTCGGATTGTTTGGGGCATCTGGAAAAACTCTTGTCCGGAGAAGGAAAGGTGATCGCTACCATCAGACTTGTGTCATGCCAGCAGTAAAGCATCCTGAGACCATTCATCTGTGGGGTTGCTTCTCAGCCAAAGGAGTGGGCTCACTCACAATTTTGCCTAAGAACACAACCATGAATAAAGAATGGTACTAAAACATCCTCCAAGAACAACTTCTTCCAACCATCCAAGAAACAGTTTGGTGGTGAACAACGCCTTTTCCAGCATGATGGAGCACCTTGCTGTAAGGCAAAAATGATAACTAAGTGGCTCAGGGATCAAAACATCCAAATTTTGGGACCATGGTCAGGAAACTCCCCAGACCTTAATACCATTGCGAACTTGTGGTCAATCCTCAAGTTGCGAGTGGACAAACAAAAACCCACAAATTCTGACAAACTCCAAGCATGATCAGTCAGTATGTGTCCCAGAAGGTCTAAAAACGCGAAGCAGCAATTTTTGTGAAAACCAATAGTTGTGTCATTCTCAAAACTTTTGGCCATGACTGTACAATCAAATGTAGATTATTTAGAAGAACAGAATTCTCCAGACTCAGGTTGCAGGGGCTGTATGTAATTTGTGCATTGATGTTCAGGCAGTGGCCATCTGTATTCCTAAGATAAAAAGCAGAAAACTTAATTCAAGTCTTTGCAAAGAAGGGCTAGATGCCGTTATCCTTCAAACAATGGACTCATCCTTTCAGTCTCTCTCTTGACACACCCAAGAGGTTTCTCAAGGTCAAAGTATCAAGTGGCAACTTCTAATATGGAGAGCAGGGTAAGGCTGGGTACACAGTATACAAAATTTCTCCTGATGCGATATCCTTAACGAACTTACTATTGAAAATTAAAATTCACAATCAGCATGCCAATACGTGTATACACTAAACACATTTTACTTTCAAATCTGTGCTCTTCACCTGTCATAACCATCGGTTGAAATGATTGTGACTTTGCCCACTCCATAGAGATTTATGGACACAGCCTGTCATGAGTGCATACACACTGCAGAATTGGAAAAACAGAATTCAACCGTTGAACGAGATTTTTAGTTCAGTTTAAAAATCAAATTAAACGATACAATGAGCTTTGAAACGATAATCTTTCATTGTTGCAGCTTACATGCTAATGCGATATCGAGCCGAACATTCGTTTATCGTTTGATAGGCCCGATAATCGGCTGAAAACACTGTAGTGTGTACTCAGCCTGATTCCCCCTCCTTTGTACTCTGTCTAGTCGTGGGTTTCCTCCGGGTGCTCCGGTTTCCTCCCACACTCCAAAACCATACCAGTAGGTTAATTGGCTGCTATCAAAATCTTCGCTTATTTTTGCACAAATGAGTGAAGATTCCAGTACCATATTAATTTGAAGTGTGCGCAGGAGCACATCATGCAAGGCTTTTGCTGCACTTTCAGGTTAATTGAATTCCCCTGAGTGTCTGCAGAAACAAAAACATATAAAATATACCTGAGAGCAAAGGACACAAGGCAGGACCCTGCACAGCTCATTCACAGTATGAAGTATGGTTCACATATAGGGAATGATTCATGTTGGAACATGATATAGCTCTGTGCACGCTTAGAAATGGACCTTACACTAATTAATGCAATTCCATGCAATACAAGTCATGGGGTAGGGAATGGGCGGACTAGCATCGGGTGTGTTGAAGGTGTTTTAATGCAGATGCAGCTGATTCAAGTCCTGAGTTTCTCATAAGTACTCTTTGTTTCAGCCATATCAATTGCACCAGCTGCAGGGCAGGTGTAAAAGCCAACTGATAGTGACATGGCACAGCCTTTGTTTTAAAAGATACAAATATGCTTGCCATTAGCTAGCACAGAACATGTATGCAAGTAAGATAGACTATAAAAATGCACTATATGTACAGTACACACAGCAAGTGTCTTCATTTATGTACTGAAGATAAAATAAAATATAAAACATTTTTATTTGAAAATCCATATTTATATTAAGGATTATAAGTTAATAATTCATTATTTTATAATATAACATTCATGAGAAAAGTGCCATTACATTCATTTGGGGGTGGGTTTAGATGTAAACACTCTACAATTACTAAGTAGGCCATTTACTGCAGCAGAAGTGCTAAGAAAGCCGAGTTTAGAAAGTAATTGCTGTAATCGATTTGCAAATAGGTGTAATTCTGAAGACCTGATTTATTCTTAAATTAACAAAAATAAATTGCACTGGAATGTGATAAAGATCAGTAGTTCAGGAGACTAAAAGGTGCGTTAAGATGTTATATCATTTTACGGAAAGTGGTTAAATTAATAATTTAAAAACAAATATTTAAAAAATATAACGTGGATTAACACTGATACTATGGGGTACACTGAAAACATTGGTGAGTGAGGGTATTAGATGGGAGATATATAGAATAGGATGAATATGAAAGGATAAATAGAGTATCTTATTATAATATTTAGAAATATTAAACCATGATTACATGTGCAGCTATTTGAAAGCCAAGTTAGCTAGTCACACACAATAAATGATTATTACATTTCAACCAAATTGTTGGCATGTGTATGGTCCCAAAATTAACTGACTGGCTAAAGCCATCAATCCGTTTCGGTTTTTACCCTGGACCAAAAAATGTTGCAATGCAAAGGGTGCAAATAAATGTGGTTTTTTTTAACATACATGGAAAATACTGACTGATTCTGCAGATAGCACAAACACTGGGCAGCTTTATTTTTACACTGAAATTTAAAGTTAATTAAGGATGCACTCCCACCCACAAATTTTATACCACCCAAGCCAGCAGCACAATGTTGTTTTGCCAAAGTACAAGATTGCACTTTCTAGATGAATCTACTTCTAGCTCTAAATTAAGAACTCTAATTATATTATGGACAACATTAAAACCACTGACAGGTGAAGTGAGTAACAATGATTATTGCATTACAATGGCACCTGTCAAGGGATGGGATATATTAGGCAACAAGTGAACAGTCAGTTCTTGACGTTGATATGTTGGAAGCAGAAACAATGGCCAAGAGTAAGGATCTAAGCTACTTTGACAAGGGCCAAATTGTGATGGTTAGAAGACTGGGTCAGAGCATCTCCAAAACGGCAGGTCTTGTGGGGTGTTTCAGGTATGCAGTGATTCACACCCACCAAAAGTGGTCCAAGGAAGGACAATCGGTGAACTGGCAACAGGGTCAAGGGTGACCAAGGCTCACTGATGCGCCTGGGTAGCAAAGGCTAGCCCGTCTGGTCCAATCCCACAGAACAGTTACCGTATTACAAATTGATGAAAAAGTTAATGCGGACTATGATAGAAAGGTGTCAGAAAACACAGTGCATCACAGCTTTCTGTGTATCAGAGTACACATACTGACCCCTGTCCAGCACCGAAAGCTCCTATAATGGACATTTGAGTGTCAGAACTGGACATTGAAGCAATGGAGGAAGGTAGCATGGTCTGATGAATCATATTTTCTTTTATATCAAATGGACGGCTGGGTGCGTGTGCATCGTTTACCTGGGGAAGCAATGGCACCAGGATGCACTATGTGAAGAAGGGAAGTCAGCTGAGGTACTGTGATGCTCTGGGCAATGTTCAGCTGGGAAACCTTGGGTCCTGGCATTCATGTGGATGTTACGTACCCCCTACCTAAACATTGTTGCAGACCAAGTACACATCTTCATGACAACGGTATTCCCTAATGGCAGTGACCTCTTTCAGCAGTTGCTTGACCATTGGAGCAAACAGCCATGCTGATGATAACAGAATTAAACCAGCACGCTTCTTAAGATATGTGCGACCCGAAGTACAGCCGTAGATACGCAAGTATACAGAGGTATTTTTGAGTCTATGTAAACGATGCAATTTTTACATTCAACTATATCAGGCCCTGTGGGTTTAAGTGTTTGTGCAATAGCTGTTCAATAAAAGTGTCTTATTCAGACAACTGGCCTAGCAAAACAAATATGCTGTCTATTTATGTTAGTTCTTTCTCTAGGATTCTCACAGATACCGGTCAGTTGCAGATACACAATCCTCTTTGCATCAGTGGCAAAAAAAAAATCATAATTCAATCTATTTCAATTTCAGAATCTGCAGCAACAAAAAGTGTTGGGGGCTGATATGTTTTCAAGGAACTCTAATGTACTAAAAATAATAAGTAGGGTCATGGGCCACATGTGGTGTGAAAATTAGTATATCCCTGTAATACAGTGTTTGCAAGAAATAAAGTCTCAGTATGGCTTCCTGTATACTGTTAAATCATGGTTTACCAGCAGGACGTTTTAACAGAGATTAATCATTTAGATCAGGGAAACAGCAACTCAATGTTCGCGATAATAAAAAAAAGCTTGCAATTTACCACTAGAAATGGTGTCCAGAAATTAGTGTGTCTCCTCCCACTCCTGACACACATACAGCCCTATGAGCACTGAGGACTGCTTATTAAACTGGCAAAGTACAGTAATCCATACCAAGCAATTAGCTTTCATCTAGAGCAAGTTAGACAATGAAAGCAAATATCTGATTGGTTGATAGATTACCACTTGCAGGTTGTGACGAAACAAGTTTGATATCACCTTAATAAGCCTGTCCCTCATTTCATACAAAATGTGGAGCATAACAACATTTACTTTTTATAGCCCTGTTAATGTTCCCCAGCTCACCAGAGTGCAAATGCAGTGTCTATTACATGTGGATAAGTGGACACTGCAGCCATGCCTATATAAGTAACGTCTTCATTCCAAGTTACCCATTGTACACGTTTGTTGTTATTGCAGTGATGCTGTTAGGCATTGTTCTCAAATTGAAGACAGGTGGGTTCTGGAAATGGATTGGGTGGAGTCCAATTCCAGGAAACAGGTGCGGGGGCTGTAGCTGCATTCATTCTCCCCCTTCCTTTCTCTACAGGAAGTTCTGATCAGCTGGAAGCTAGTTCTGGCTCAAAAAGCTTTTAAGGGGTTAATAATGGGAGTGTTATTTAATCACCTTGGCCTTGCCCCTTAATTAACCTGAGTATATCTCTACTGTCTAAGGAGGTATTCCACCAGACTCATGGGAGTCATCTCAGCAGAAGACCAAGGGAGGTATTCGGATGAGAAGGGACAGCCCTGTAACAGCCCCTTTTAAGAGACAGTCACTCTCAGAGGATCCCACTATCTTTGGCACCCCTGGTGAACGGAGAAACTAGAGGGTATAGAGGATAGAGTGAGACACAGTAGGGGAGATCCTGGGAATAACTCCAGTATTGAGGTCTAGGCTTCTGCTGGACTAAGTTGGTACATCTACAGCTCAGAAGAACTCCGTTGGTCTTGAATTCTGCAAGTCAGAACATCCAGGTGACTGTAACTTCTTAAGCTAGTGGGGTAAGGCACAGATCATGTGGTGAATCTGCCTGCCATTTATTTACTGTTTGTATATAGTATTCTAGTGTTGCTTTTATTACAATAAATGTACTGTTGTATTTTTCTAACTGCATTTGCCTGAGTGACTATAAGAACCCTAGAAGGTACTCGGTAGGCTTCACTGGAAGAGTAAGACACCTCTGGGTGGCCAGCCAGCGTGAAGTAGATATAATTGGGCCAGAACAGGTGATACCGGTAAAGCCACTGGTACTGTAGAATAGATACTGGATGGTGCAAAGTTCTTACTGAGGTGAGCACTCTTGCTGTATGTAGAATATGGCAGCAAGATGAGCAGCTTGGAAGTGCAAAGTACTTACAGAATGATGAACTATGGGTAATGCAGGATGCTTGGAAGAAGATATGCACTTTAGAATGCAGGATACTTGCAAATGATGATCACTTTGTAAACACAGGGAATCAAGAACAGTGAAGGAACAACTGGAACCTGAACCCAAGAACTATCCTCAGGAGAGAGGTGTGTTGTTCTAGCAATGAACAGATCTCAGCAGCAGGTTTAAATAGGGTGTTCCAAACAACTATTGGCTGCATAGTTCATGTGATAACAGCTGCTGAATCTGGTTGGTCTGGAATGATCACCTGACTGCATCTAAGATGGACACGCCCATGCAGCAAAACAAAAAGTATGGGGTAAATGTATGAAAGTCCGATTTCTGCAAGTCGCTGGAAAAATTGCCTTTACAAGCCATCGCCCCTTTAAATTTTCACTGGAAAGTCGCTGATTTCCGGCGACTTGCAGAAATCGGACTTTCATACATTTACCCCCATGTGTTTGTTTACAAACAGAGATGTGATGGACAGGAATGCTGCAGGCGACCAGGAGGGACCCGGGTAGCAGTGATATGACAGCTAGATGTGATAAGTACGGCTAAGACCCCGATGTGTGACAGATGTCTTCCTACTCCATCTCTAGACTGAAACAGTTTGTTCTGCCAGTAAGGGAGATCCTTGGGTTTTGTGTGTCATTACCTCTCTCATAAGCTATTATGGTTAGGACTTGCTGTTAGGAAGGCCACTATCACTGGGCAAATGAGGTGGCCGACTACAGCACCCATTCGAAGGTGCCTAAAACAATGAAATTGTAAAATATTGCCACTCATTAAATGTTTTTATTTTCCCTACAGCGACCCTGTACTGAATGTCGGCTGCCCCATTAATTTAACTTAAACACACCCCCTTCTCAATTGGCTACTATTGGGTAAGGGGTGTGTAATACTTTCTGCTGGCCCCTCCCCTCCACTGCCGTTTTTTACCTTGCAGTGGAGGAGCAGCATCAAACAGCGTGATGTGTATGATAACATCACCAAAAGACTGACATACTCCTCCTCTTCCGGTCTGCTATACAAGGTAATAATAGGAGGAATAACTCTGAGGCAAGCTGAATTTTCAGGCTAAATGGATGAAGAGAGAGTTGGGGAGGGGACAAAATGGCCATGACACCCTCAGTGTCATGCCCATGCCAATTCAATGTCATGGCCCTCACTATGGCAAGTGGGGAGGAAAGCGTACTAAAGATTTTTTTAGGGTGCCTAGTACCCTAGAACTAGCCCTGGTTGCTGGGATGATATCATTGATCACATATGTAGAAATGGGGGGCTAGTTGTCAGTAATGGAGCTTGCCAATAATGTTGGTATGTTCTCTACATACCCAAATTTATTTAATGTCATGAAACAAAGTGCTATATCAGGAGAAATAAGGTCACTTATGGGTATAATGCACATTGCTAGCTGCTTCTAAGCTAAGCAATCTGGAAATTAAACATGATAAAAGGGTAATCAATTGAGAACCCTGAAGGAATGCATTAAGAATATTCTCTTCAGTGCAATTATGCACAATGGATTTTCCCTTACAAGTTACATCTGTAACACTATCATTACTAGATTGTTCAGATTAGTGGGATCAGTGCTAGGCCAGATGTATTGGTCACTACTGGGCATAAAAGTCTTGGCCACTGCTATAAGTATTGTCTTGTATAATTATTGTTGTATTTATTTGCAGGAGAGTAATCTGAATCTTAGTAAACAAAACAAACCTTATGTGATTGGGAATGCCTAATTCAACTGAACACTCAGTAAAGACAACATATTGCTCTGTATGATTTTTAATATGAGCAAAGTTGTCCCAACATCTCTGGTGAAAAGACGTCAGATAATGACTGCAACTCTTTCATATCCTTACTATTTGCGACACATTTCAAACCTAATTGTTAACAAGAACTACTTCCCTGGAGCACTTCAAACGCCTGTCACCAACAACTTTCAGCACAGGAGAGTTTTTCATCTTTAATCTTTTCCATAGTCAAAAAAAAATAACAAATGCCAGGGCTATGATTACTGTAATCATGGAGGCGCAGCTGTCTTCCTACATTTTCATCTTTTACAATTAGCTAGAGACTAAAAAATAAACTGAAATTATGTATCTTGCAATGGGCAACCTATTTTTCTCATGTCATTTGCAAGTTATAAATTATATCATTAAAGTTAGATGTGAGTAGAACCAGAAAGTGATTTATTATTGGAAAAGAAGACTTTGCTGTCAATAAATTAGAGATTCATGAATGACACACTGAAACATTATTCACTTTAAATGTAATATATGTTTTGTTCAACACTTCTAGCTGAATTAAACATAGGTATTCACATGCCTGAGAGATACTTCCATTAAAAGTTATGTATCTTTAAACAGAAAAATGTGAACGTCTGTAGCTAGCGATCTCCTAATATTCAAAGCAGCTTAAATATCTCACATTTCTTTATGATAAAAAATGTGCCATTTCTTAAACACTAACTTTATGACATAAGTAAACAGATTTATGTCAAAACTGAGCAGGAAAACCAAATATATATATAGTGTATTTGCCCTTTTGTAACATCATGTGTTACATTTGTACAACTGTGCCCATCTTTATGATAAATGCATGAATCGGTCTGTCAAGATGGCGGTGTCTATGAAGGGTGCAAAATTCGGCATCGTCTAGTGGGAGATGCTGGGCTGATTGTGGTGTCTTACCTTAATGTGCACTGGGTGCTAGAGTCTAGAACTGCAGACGTGCCAAATATGAGTGAGAACACATATATAGGGGACATTTCCTGGTTTATAGGTAGCTGCAGATCCTACCCGCAAAAGAGGAGACTTTTACCGGTGCTTCGGAGCTGCTAGTAATTGGGAGTCATACTATACTTCCAATGGGACAGCTTTCCCTCTCGGTGCGTTTGATGCGGATATGTGCATTTAACTGTCCCATTCGCCCCGCAGTTATGGAATTACAAGAGACCCCATCGATCACTGCCCACCATTAGTTTTCTGATGTTGTTGCCATGGGAGACCTTGAGCACGTTCATGCAGGCAGACTCCAGGATTACCACAGGTACTCTTCCTGGCTCTGAGAAATTGATGATTACAGGGACTGTGCCAAAAATATTTGGCTCTAGCCAGTTGATTTTTTTTTTTTTATTTGATTTGAGTTGTTCCTGATTAGATATTACTCTGTCGCCACCTAAATGTAATGGCTTGTATGTCACCTTACTGATATTAAGTTATCAGGGGCACCAAAGGCTCCGTAGTAACGTCTCTCAGATATTTGATCTCACAATACGGCTCAAGCACCCCAAGTCTCTAACCATCACCAACACCAATATATTCACTTCCCCATTTTTCTAATATGATTTGTTATCCACTCGCACATCATCCATTCTCCAGTAATCCTCTTGATAACCCAATATTATATTCACATACTTCATATTTAACACCTCCCTCAGCAAGGTATCCACTGAGAAAACTGGAAATAAATAGTATATAAACAATTAATAACCTGTTGGTCATGTTGGGTAACACAGTCTTTAGAAACAGCAATGCATTTCTCAATCTTGCTGTATCCACACGTAATTCCCTGTATATGTCAAATAGATTAATAAGCATTGTTCTAGGAATAGCCAAATCTTCACTACTTGACAAAGAAGCAGCTTGTGCTGGGGGCAACTTTGTCCTTTTTAGGGGCCAACGACCAAATTTACGTCTACATGCAAATTGTAAATTCAGATATATTTAATGGGGTTTTTTAGTGGAGTTGCTTGACTGATCACTTTGTCTTATGTTGATTAACATATGAAACTTTGCAGAATTACCCAAAAGACAATTAAAGTTGTTCCTGACAACCTATTTCTGTGTCAACCATACTACTTTACTTTTGCTTACTGGGAATATGAAATAATTTGGGGCTCTGAACAGGAACAAAGGCATCTGAGAATCTTTTGAACATTAAAATATGTGATGGCTGATAACTTATTTACAAGTCCTACAAAACCAAGAAGTTTTCATCAAAGCACATCAATTGGCGTTCTCCAAAGATAAAAAATAAGCAGTAAACATTATACAGATTTTCATATAATGACATTCGCCCTTAAAACTTAAAAGAACTTGACTGCTTTCTATGAATTTATTAGCTGCCAAATTTGCTTGCAAATAAATCTAAAACCAAGCATTGCTGCAAGGCACAGGAGTGACAGCAACAAAAACACTTTGACAGAAAAGTATGTAAAATTATTTGTGGAACTGTTTTTTTTTTTAAATTATATTTTTAAAAGAGATTGGAATTCTGGTGGGGATTTAATTTAGAAAAGATTGGAAACTGAAAATTGGTTCAACCCCAAAAAGAAACCACTTATTTCAATATCCATGTAAGCTCTATATTCATACAACTAAATGATAAACTGTGTATTTTAGATCAATTCTACGGTCAAAGTCATGTTACGCAGACAGCAAAAGTGATTTTTTAAAGATATTGCTAAATATCATAGTCAGTAAGGGTCATGTACAGTAGGTGAAGTCATGCAACTAAATTTACACAAATACAACCATTTTTAAAGGTAAGATGCTGATGTCTGCTGGGGTGAAACGTTCACTGGAGGTATTGGCATTATATGGGGAAGAGGCATTTTACAGGTAGACGCACACCCTGTACTCGAATTCTCCAGCTAAATCAGAGGATGCTGAAATCTAACCTCTTCCTTATACATTTATTGGGAAGCAATATGCACTTTCTGGTTGCTCCCTTACGGGAAGTAGTGTCTGTTGGTGCACTTTGACCAGTGCAATAAAACCTTTTAAACATACAAACTCACTCTCATGATTAATTTAAGGTATAAATCAGGCTCAGATGAGCAGTATTTAAGAAAAAACCTGAAAGGATTAAAATAATGAAGGAGTTGGTCCTAAAGTAGAAGCCGGATTGACGCACATTTTCCAAAGACCTAAAAGTTGGTGAGCACCTTCAAGTGAACTTGGCAGACAATCGGTCAGTGTGTTTTAGGTATTTTTTTGCAGTTTGTAAATAACCCTTAGTGACTGGGACTTAGGTAGATATATTTACAGAAATATTGTACTATGTAGAAAACAAGAAAGAGAGTAAGAGAAAAATAGAAGTATATGTTGAGGCAATCCGGGATGCTAGGAATAATTAGAAAATACCAAATTTTATTGGTATGTATTAAAAATGTTATTTCCATACAACTAGCGAAAATAAAAAACAAAAAGTGAAAATAATGTGATATGTGCAATACTGGATTGAAAGGGCTAACTACTAGACAATTGACACTATCTAATTAATATATGCTGATTGATTGGAATGTTGCCAAAACTTATAGAGATGTTGTCTGGATCTATTATGACCAATTTGGAATAGAGATTGTGATCAAAGTTAGTTATTGTTCCAGATTATTAATAAGGGCAGTAGAAATTAAATGACACAAATGAAGGTGTTTATAAAACAATAATAATTGAGACAACAGAGCGTTTGCAGCTGAGACTGCATTTTATTGCACATATCACATTAGTTTTTTTTATTTTCGCTAGTTGTATGGAAATAACATTTTTAATACATACCAATAAAATTTTGTATTTTATAATTATTCCTAGCATCCCGGAGTGCCTCAACATATACTTCTCTTTTTCTTTTACTCTCTTTCTTGGATTGTATTTAGTATTTGGGTGCACCCTCCAATGATACCAAGTATATATAAAATAATTTTGGACATAAACTGCATAGTCAGTAATATAGGGGATGTGTTATATATACAGTCTATTTATTAACTTGGTGCGGTTATTCCCCTAAAGATACTATGTAGAAAACGTCTTCTTGATGGTTTTCTTAATGTATTAAGCAGAGCTGTTCTGACAATCAGGTAAAACAAGATTGTACAGATTACATCCACGTTATTGGATTTAGTTCCAGATTAAATAAGTTTGGCTCTCTCAAAACAAGGTTGTGATTTTTAATTAACTGCTGCAGTGCATCTGGAATAAAACAGTCAGGTTTCAGTTTACACAGTAAAGGTAATTTACAAAACATGCAGGCACGCAGAGTATTTACATTGTGCAAACACACGCAGAGCATTTATACTGTGCAAAAACATGCACCACCAGGGCCGCGGTGATGCCATCCCACCCTCCCACATTTGCCGCCTGACCTCCCCTCTGGGATATCCTGGAGAGAAGGTACCAAAAGTTGTAAAGTTTGAGGAAGACCCCCACTGCCCTCTTGGAGATGCAGCCATCTTGGCCCACAAAGTCATGCGTTTCCCTGTAATGGGTGTATACACTAAAATATAAATGTCATATGCACTGCAGGAGGTACTTTCTTAACTTGTAATGTGTTACAGTGTTTACTATTGTGTGCAAAAGTAATGGTGTCTTTTAGGCCCCGAATCAAAGCTGCAGATAGGTATTTTAAAAGGGGCTAAAATAAGTGCAGGGAGTATCAGGAGTTAGATGCTGCAGTGAAATATCATGACTGAGCAGCAAGTGCAGATAATGGCTGGGGCCCAGCAGAAGGATCCCACCAAATTTATAACCAGTGGGTTTGTTATAAAGTGGATACACCCTTTAAGACATAATGGAATAGAGGTGGACAGACAAGGCAGGCATATGAGAATAATAATAATGGCAGGTGGACTCATGAAGTGAGCGAGTTGGACATGTAGAAATGTAATGGCAGATAGCACTGGGGCACACAAGCAGTAACATGATGGCTGATGGAAATATATTTATCATTATGTATAGAATGTATAACATTTATGTATATCTGACCCTCACTGAGGAATCCACAAATAATGCTATACAGTCCATAAAATCGTTATAAGGTTGATGCATGATAATACTCACAGTTTTATTTAGATCTCTACATGCTTATTGTAGCATGTAAAACAGAAAAAGATCCAGTGCTGGGCTGAATTAATTCCAAACCCAATATGAAATATTTATAGAGTCGCAGCTCTGTAGAAAAGGACCTTGCTGCCTGTCGTAACATAAAGCAAAACTCAAAGCTAAAGAAATAACAGCGCTGACAAAACCCAGGAAGAAAATAACAAATAAATATATATAAAAATGGATGATGGTTTTCATTTGTAAATAAATATATATAAATCAAACGTATATACAATAAAGTGAATGAATATCATAATCTTATTTATATCTGATGATTCACTACGGCAAAATGGTTCTCTTAAAAATAGATTATAATGCTGTATAAATAAACACATACAATCTAAAATAAAAAAATAATAATGAACAGCAAATACTAGAAAACTCAACTGCAAAGAATCAAAAGGTAAACATGCCGATACGCTCGGTAATACACATCAAGCATTAAATGAATAAACATACGTCCTGACTTAGAGGAAAAGATGTATCAGAACATTCTGAAAGTGAGTTTATAGCAAAGTTTCCATACATTTAAGTTCTGCTATTAAGCAGTGTTGATATTCATATTTGATTAAAAAAGTTAGTAAATCCGCATTATCAATTCAGGAAAAAAGAAACGTAGTCTTAGAGAATTAACCAAGTAGATACTGGTATATGCATGTGTGATTCAAATCCAAGGGGTAAATTTTGTAGAATGTACTAAATAAATGAGAACTCACATCTGATTGGTTGCTGTAGGCAACATTTCTACTTTTTCAAACCAGCAGCTTGATAAATTTACCCCTAAGGGGCATATTCAATTAAGTGCAAAGTGCTCCAGACCGGACCGGATGACACTTTGCGTTATTGCAGATATCCCTTCGCCCCCCCATAGTTTGGCGAAGGAAAATCCGCAATGTGGCGGTACTATATTAACAAAAAAAGTACATCCATGCGTACCCGCGATGTTCGGCCTTAGCTGAATATGCCCCTAAGTGTGCATATATTCAAAAACTGGAAATCATCAGGTATAATAGAGATTGAGATAGTCCTTGACGTATTGTATATGCATTTAATTTATATATTTATTTACAAATTAAAATCTTCATCCATTTTTTATATATTTTTCTTTTTTGCAACCGGGTTTTGTCAGCACTGTTATTGTAGCATGTACCATACATAATACCTGTATGGCAAAGTCACAGACAGAATCTGTTCCCCTCAAAGTCACTGAACCTAAACAACGGTAACATTTTGTACGATGTAAGCAGTGCTGTAGACATTCACTTTTCTTCTGCTGATTGTTAAGTTGTGCTTCTCACCATAAATTAATAATTTCTGATTTAATGGTATAAACAAAAAGCCAAGCAAACATACTTTCTTATTACCTACCTTCATTTATATAGTTTTCACATTAAATCATTAACTCCATCAATCTACCACGCAAACATTACAGTCTATTCTGTCAGAAGTCAATTAACCTAACGGTATGTTTCTATGGAATGTCGAAGGGAATAGTGTCCCTATCACTATATCCACAATCATGTTGCAAACATTGTGGCAGTGTTTCATTTGGTAGTTCCACTTGTAAAACTCAATACAGTTGTATGTAGTGCGACAGATTGACTATCACCAAAACTGTGTACAACTTTTATTCTGCAATGTGAGATAGACAAAAGCATTAGGGACTAGTGAAGCCGTCAGTGAGAAGACTGCTGCACAGGAAAAGAGTGCAGACACCGTTAGAACAGTCACATTTCTAGTTCTGTTTATAAAATAAAAGCAATAGTTGGATTGGTTTCTATGGGTTACACCATGTGTTCCCTGTGCAGCTATTTTCATAAATGTCAACTTTTTCTTTAGGGACATGCAGACACCTTGTAATGGATGTCACACAATGCTCTCTGTAGTTATAGGATTATTTATGCTCATCCAACCTTAGGCTGGGTACATAGTACAGGGTATTCAGCCGATTAACGGGCTAATCACCCGATAAATGACTGTTCGGTCAGATATCGCATTAGTGTGTACAGTGCAACGATGAACGATCATCGTTCCAAAGCACATTGTATCGTTTCAATTGATTTTTAAACCAGACTAAAAAATCTTGTTCAACGATGTTGTTCCAATTCTGCAGTGTGTCTGCAGTCACAATCAGGATCTCCATGGGGTTTACAGAGTCATGATCTTTTCAGCAGATGGTTATAACCAGTGAAGAGCACAGATCTGAAGGTAAATCTTGTAAAACTTCTACAGTGTGTAAATATGAATCGGCATGCTGAGCGGGACTTTTTTTTTTTTAATCAGTCGTTGGTAAAATATATAGATAAAACATTGGGAGAAATTTTCTGTAGTATGTACCCAGCCTTATACAGCAACATATCTACCAATCAAGAAATTATATTATTTGTTGTCTACAGTAAAAGTCAGTTATAGAATCATTTCAATTTCAAACTAAAAATATGTACTGAACACAGAGTAACCAAACAGATAAACTCTTTAATTGCAATGATTTCTGGCCACTGACAATTCACCATTTGTTATCATCCACCTATTTACAAAATTTGAAAATGCATCTTTGCACAATTAATTATCAATAAAGTTTAGAAGAAACAATGACAAAGAGCAGTAATTATTAACTAGATAAATGAGCCTGGATCTAGAGGAGACACTGGTTACTGGACATTCCTGGATCCTCATTGATTTAGGCAATAATTGTTGTAACACCGTATCTAACAAACAAACATTTTCACATATTCTTATGTATTATGTTTAGTACACAAGTGATGTTAATAAATGTATAACATTTTTATATCTGATCTGTATAAATAGTAACAATGTTGTAATTACAGTATATTTTTAGGAACTCGTTTCGAATGAATACAATTGCTTTAATGAATGATTACAAGATAGCATACCCCCTAGAGTAAAGGGTCGGTATATTTAAAGCCAATTCAGAGCTGCTTCATCCGCATTAAAATTCTTTACTGTAGCATTGTCTCCTTATTTTGGAAGAACTTTGGAGACTACTAATATCCTTATAATTACAGTAGCTCATCATTTTATGTTTTTATATAGCAGTTTATGCATTCAAATGTAGTAGTAATTTTTTTTGTTTGTTGCATTTCTAAAATGGTCATGTGGCAACGCCTGTATTGAGTAGTTTTCACATGACCAAACAGAAAAACCGAAGTTCCACTAGCAAGTGGGTTGAAGATAGACAAAAGGCTAAATAAATATACAGTTAATAAATAAAAATGTTAAAAATGTAGAGGTTTTTTTAAAGCATATATCACTCTGGTTACCTGCAAGAACATGGAGTTTTTCCTGAAAATTATTATTCAATCTGCTTTTTAATGATTCACAGTTTTCTAACTGTCTTGTGATAACCATGGCAACCACAGTAACATGTCATATGATGTAGTCAGGAGAGATGCTCTTGAATGCTCCTAGAAAAAAAAACTCTACCCCTGCCCTCCGTCTCCTTCCTCAGCCATCATGTGAGCTTTTCGACAGACTGTCTTAGGAGAGAGTTTTTCTTTTTTATTGCAATAGCAAAAATCCACCACAAATTTATTTTGCAAGGGAATACTTTAGCTATAGGAGATCCTTCAGGAAAAAGGAGCTTCAGCTTTCCCATTAAAAAAGTACAAAACTTACTGTTTAAAACAAATAAAACCTATGTGATTGCACTTTCATTATTGGCTGACGTGAAATAGTAAACTAAACAAGTAGATGGAGAGCTGAATTGTGAAGCAGAGCTGTGGAGAAGGGACAATGCTACTCGTCAGACTCCTTTGCTTTGTTGTCATCTCTATTTGCTCATCATCATGAAAATTAACCTGTGACACAAGAGTGAGGGATGTTCTTCTTAAGGCCAGACAGAATCAGGTAAGCACATATTGTGGCTCTTGCCCTAGTAAAATATAGCTACTAATAAAACATGTTTTACAAAGCTAAAGAACTGCTCACCCTTTAGGCAGAAACACCTTTAGACGTTAAACATGATGCCGCTATGTATAGTGATGTGTTGTTTAGTACAGGACATTATTATATTACCTTATCAAGAGCTCACCCTACCTTGTTCACGTTGTTGATCTTTTTGCTCCATGGACACTAGTGCTGAGAAATGAGCTTGATCGTAGGCCAGGACCAGAGGTGAACAATGACATCTGTTGGGTGGGACTTCAAGAGGTAAGTAAATTCCGCCAAATGGGATAGGTGCAAACGCTGGAAAGAGGGAAATCCAATCAAAAGCATCTCTTTTAGTAAACAATGTGTTTTTTAAAAATACAGTGCATATTGCAAAGGAATGTACACAGACCGTACTTTCCAAGAATATACATGAAAATGGCCGCTTGTGTGTTCAGACTATGTCCTTGTGGGCCAAATGATGGAGGGAACTGCATTTCAATATGGTTTCCAGTTTTGTAGCTACATGTAGAAACCACATTGAAATTCATGGGGAAGTTCTGGTAACACACTCAATCATCAACTAGTCTCAGCAGAAAATAGCTTGGGCTGGGTTTGTACTATAAGAGGGAGACCACTAGTGCAGTGTCTCCCCTTTAAAACCAACCCCAGCCACATCGACTCCATATTTTAGTGGAAACCAGCATAGTCTGTCTACCGTTAAGGCTGCTTAAGGATTGGAGAGGTGAATGTTGCTCTGTTTTTTATTTATTTATTACCAGATAATTTTAATTGGCCTATTCATTTGAACAGGGTCTCCATATATAGCACATACTGTAAACCCCACTGAAATGAATGGTTCATTGAAACGAATGGGAAAAAATTGAACATGCATAGGGGGCTTTTTTTCTTATCTCCCTGGTATTGAAGTAATTTAAAGTGTTTGAAACCAGTTACAATTTTTTAGTGATTATCAAAGTGATTTCTCAACTTAATCCTTTATATCGGTGTTTCTTAACTCCAGTCCTCAACAGCTCATGTTTCCAGGATATCTTTAATCATGCACAGGTGACTTAGTCTACTTGACTGGGTTAGTAATTATCCCACCTGTTCCACAGACAGAAATCCTCAAAACATGAGCAGTTGGGGTTCAGCGAGGACTGGAGTTAAGAAACACTGCTTCATATGTCCTCCGCTCTATACTTAACACTGAGAAACCAGTGATTGCAGGCACTTTGTGATGTCTGCTAATGTTTTTTGGTAGTTTTAGAAAACTGGTGATTTATACGTCGATTTGTCTTTAATAGATTTAAAGACAGCCAGGTGGGCAGCCCTGCCCTAACATACTGAGGCAGCATATCATTACCATAGGATTTTAAGGCACCACAAAACTCCAGAGAGTTGGTACAACAACTCCAAAAAAGTAAATCATACATACAAACAGAACAAAGACATACCAGGCTGATGGAGAAGGTGCAGACATCAGACATAGTGCCCTGCCCATGAGAGCTTACAATCTAGAGCAGGCCTGGCCAACCTGTGGCTCTATAGGTGCTGTGAAACTACAAATCCCAGCATACTTTGCCAGCTATTGACTGGCTATCGATTAGCAAAGCATGCTGGGGCTTGTAGTTTCAAAACACCTTGAGCGCTACAGGTTGGCCAGGCCTGATCTAAAGGATATAGGAGATAAACACCAGATAGACAGGCAGCTTGTCAATGAAAAGGGGAGCAGTGTGCTTGAATGTCTTTGACAAGAACATGCCTAATGGAAAATTCGGACAACAGTATTTGTGGCAAACAGGGAATTCTAATCAAAGAATGTAAATAGAACACTCCAGTTATAACCCCCAGCGCCGTCAGCTCAAATATCTCACGGATGGTCGTTTTTCAAGGACAAATGTCTGTCTCTTTCAGCTCTTACATGACAGAGTGCCACAAGGAAATCTGAATCTTTAGACTTTTTTTAACTACTACTAAAGAAGCCATGAAGGAAGGTAAAGGGTATGGGACACCATCATGTCAACTCAAACACATCATTAGTGTAAGAGTACAAGTTAACTATTGTAGAGTCATTTTCTGTAAAAAGATATCATTTGCAAGTACTGAAATAAATTGGATGTTATAAAACGGAACAAAGGGCCACACTGACAACTGTGCTGTATTTGTTTACTAAAAATGATACAGGTCAATGCAAATTTTACACATTACTGCTAATATATATAACGAGTATAATTAATATAGAAAACAGCCAAGCAGTACTTCACCATATTATAAATTAAACAACAACATTACATGTTCACACGGGTGTAACGGGACACTTTTATTACAGTTAGGGATAGAAGTTTTGCAGTCACATTGTCACTGTAAATTACATGGCACCCTCTATGTAGCATAAAGAGATTGCATCACAGTGAAGGTGCACCCAGAAGAAACTGTGAAATTAGCAGGAGGTGAAATCTTTTCATTTGATTCAGATGTGATGTAAATTAAAACTAAAATGGGAAGAATATAGAGTAAGAACATTTATTTCCTGATCTATTGAAATCAGATTGATCTGTTAACTGCAGTACTGGTTTTCTGATACAGTTCAGCTCCTGGCTCCAGGATGGAGGGCAACCTCTTTATTGCCACAAGAGGGTTCCGGACATGAGGGTCCCGGACATAAAGATATCAGCATCTTCACCTCATACCTCGCCAACCGCTCCTTCTCTGTCTCCACGTCTAGTTCTTCCTCCACCCCCTCCTCTCTCCCTGTAGGAGTCCATCAGGGCTCTGCTCCCGACCCCCTACTCTTTTCGCTCTATACTTCCTCCCTTGGTGCTCTCATCTCTTCGGTCTTCAGTATCACCTCTATGCTGACGACATTCAACTCTACATCTCTTCTCCTGATCTCTCTTCCACCTTCCTCTCTCGTGTATCTGACTGCCTCTCTGCCATCTCCTCCTGGATCTTATCGCGCTTTCTCAAAATTAACATTTCTAAAACTGAATTCATTGTCTTTCCTCCCTCTAGACTCCCCTCCCACCATGACCTCTCTATCGTTGTTAACAACACAACCATCTCCTCTGTCACCCAACTCCACTGCCAGGGTTTCACC
Organism: Mixophyes fleayi; assembly: GCF_038048845.1. Classification (NCBI taxonomy): domain Eukaryota; kingdom Metazoa; phylum Chordata; class Amphibia; order Anura; family Limnodynastidae; genus Mixophyes; species Mixophyes fleayi. Next base: position 122,387,252 of record NC_134405.1, read on the forward strand.
CTCGACTCCTCTCTCTCTTTTGCCCCCCACATTCAATCCCTAGCCCAAGCCTGTCGCTTTCAACTGCGCAAGATCGTCCACCTCCAGTCCTTCCTCTCTCAGGATAGTACCAAACAATCATCCACTCACTCATCATCTCCCACCTAGACTACTGCAACCTCCTTCTTACTGGCCTCCCCCTCTCCCATCTCTCCACCCTCCGCTCTGTACTCAATGCGGCTGCAAGACTCATCTTCCTTTCACGCCGCTCCACCTCTGCCTCCCCTCTCTGCCTTGCCTTACACTGGCTCCCCGTCCCCCACAGAATTCTCTTCAAACTCCTTACCACCACTTACAAAGCTCTCTCCCAGTCTACTGCCCTCTATATCTCTAACCTCCTCACCATTCACACTCCTGCCCGCTCCCTGCGCTCAGCCAATGACCGTCGACCTCTCCTCCACTCTGATCACCTCTTCCCACTTCAGAATTCAGTGGAATGACCTCCCTTGCTCCATCCGTTTCTCTCCCAATCTGTGCTCCTTCAAACGGACACTTAAAACTCACCTGCTCCTCAAAGCCTATCAACCATCCACTTAACCTCTCCTCTCCTCCGCTCGTTCTCCCCCTTGCTTCACTGACTCCCCTTTGTGCCTGATTTTTTTACCCTCCCTTAGAATGTAAGTTCGTATGAGCAGGGCCCTCTTTCCCTCCTGTCTCCATACCTGTTCTTCCGCTCTGTCTTTACTGCATTAGCCTGCCTGGAGTTTCTAAAGTATTGGTACTTTGTGTTTATTGTTCTGTACTGTTTCACCCCTGTATAGTCTACAGTTTGTACTGTGTACAGCGCCACGGAAATCCTGTGGCGCCTAACAAATAAACAATAATAATAATCTTCCCGGACAGCGTCTCTTTATCTACCACCATCCATTATACTCCAGTGCACTGTGGAACTTTTGAAATGATTTTAATGGAAATGTAATAAAATGTTACATTATTTTAACGCTCTATGAAGACACCATCTACACTGAAATGGGTTTGGGTTTAGGTGTACTTTACAGTCATATCACCAGACAAAAACTAACATAAACCTAGCTACATTATGTCGGCTATATGTATTATTTGTGTCATTAGGAGTAGATGCCATTTTATTTGTTGTAGTCAAGACTGCAAGTACATGGTTAGATCTGCCAAGATCATGTTGCAGACATTATGGACGAAAAAGATGTATAAACAGAAAAGCTCTAAGAGCTCAATTAAAAAAAAGGCAGACACTTAGTGAGACTTACCTTCTCCCCCTGAGTCACGAAGCATTGTATCAGCAACTACAACAATAGGCCGTCTCAATATATGAGCCAGAACGAAGACATGGAACTCCTCTAAACTTTCATACACTGGGTCTTCTGCATTCTCCACTCTAGAAACAATACAAACACAGTAGTAATTATCACTAGACCAATATGCAGCAAATTTAACAAATTAATTAATAAACATTTGTTTTTGCTGTCGGGTCTAATCTTTATTTACAGTATCAACAAAAAAAACACTTTAATAAGAGAGAGCCATGACCTGGTTTATCAGTACAGAACCATGCATATCCAGTGTGTTTGCATAGGAATCCATGATTAAAATCGGGCCTTTTTATTTCTTTATTTGGGTATTTCTGGGAAAACCCCAAATACAACAGACATCACCCATGTGAATAGGCTATTTTCTCATGAGTGCTTTACAGGCATAAAGGGTTGAAAAACGTACATTTTTCTACAAAATTACTCATCAGAACACTTACAATAATGTTATAAAATAGTTGTGAAATGACCTGGTAAACTTGGCATTAGATATGTACTTATGTTTTCTGTAGTACAACAGAAAAACAGCAATATCACAATAGTCTGAAATTTTAATCTAAGCAATAAAAGAACCCTTTATAGTTCCAGATAAAAGTCCTCTGTGCTGACGTTACATACATCGTTTTCCGCAGGTATCCCTGGATTTACACCAAAGGGCACCATGGTGGAATTTGCAGAAGAGCAGAAATTTGCAGCGGTGATGGGAGGAGTTGGGTGGTGCAAGAACGCTCCTAGCAAAGAACACATAGGGGTATATTTACTAAACTGCGGGTTTGAAAAAGTGGAGAGTCTATAGCAACCAATCAAATTCTAGCTGTCATTTTGTAGAATGTACTAAATAAATGATAACTAGAATCTGATTGATTGCTATAGGCAACATCTCCACTTTTTCAAACACGCAGTTTAGTAAATATACCCCATAGTGTCTTGCTTTGAGGAGCAGTGCAAAATAAGATTTAATTTACCAAGACAAAATTACTGAAATGGGGTTAAGGGAGGAAGATGGTCCAATTCTGGGGTGTTGCTTCTTGTGTAAAAGGAATTTTGCTTTGGCTTAGAACTTTTGGAGATGGGCTCATGTCCTATCCTTAGAATGGGTTTCATTCTGTACCTTCCAGATGCACTTCTGCAGAGAAGCACAGACTTGTTGTTTAAATTTGCAATGTCACCTTACTCCCATGATTACTTTAATACATAAATACTGCTAAACTGAGCATTAATGAACGGCGAGAGGTTGGACGTCAATGTGACATTTACACTTTTACACAGTGCTCATCTTCTGATTTTTGTACGTACACATGTAGTTTGCGTAAGTGTCTCCAAAGGCTGAAAAGGAAGTGTGCACCTTAAAGGGCACAGGGCCATGTAGATGAGATCCAGTGGAGGCATCCATTACGTGGGCTGAGCGAATATTCATGAGAATGTAGCCTACTGATTGACTAGGAACAAGTATCTCATGACTATAAGTCAGGCATTTAGATGAATGCACCTAATTTAATTTATTTCCTTTCTTGGGTGGAGGTGCTTGTGCTATTAATTTAACAGTGCTTGCCAGAAATTTATTTATTGGTAGGGTGATAGAGCAGTTTGTTTGATGGTGGGGCTATTTAATTTAATTTGGGGTCATGGTAGTGCCTATTAATTTAAGGAGGGGTAAATGTACTATATAATTAATGCTGTTGTGGTTCAGGGGCTTAAAATTGAACGTGGGCAGAATTTGAATAGCAGGGCTGTTTATTAAGTGTAAATATTAATTATTTAAAATCTAAGTTGTTTGGGGGGGATAGATTTATTTATTAAATGTGAATATTAATATAATATCAGGGCAACTGGCTGCTATTGTTGTAGACAAAAACAAAACAATAATTAACAAAAAGAGAACAGCAATAGGCTGAGCACAGAAGCTGAACCATAGATATCACATAAGGAATGCGAAGGACAAAATAATGGAATGATTATGTGTTGACATAAAACCCTAAAGTGAATGTTGAACACAGGGACTGTGGAAATGTAGCCACAGAATATTTAATCTGAGCAGCACATGCTGATACAGCTGCAGAGGAAATTTCTGTACAGCCGTACACAGAGCAAAATCAGCCGGGGCTTGCTGGCATTTATCAAACAAGGATCATTATAGAAATCTGTGCCCAGAAGCAACAAGAGGGTTTCTGCGAAATGTGTCTCTATAAACAATCTCTGCACATTGCCTTTTTCATCATATATCTTTATTAATACAATATTTATTTTCCCCAAAAGGGTATTGTATTCTATAATAATGCATAATGCTATTCTCTAGAGTCTGGTACACTTTTTATCGCAGTTAATCTGAAGCATTTAAAAATACATTTTGCCTCAGATTTAATGAATGCATTCATAATAGCTGCTGCTTAGCTAATTCTTTCAAGCAAGTGCAAATTGATTCTGAAAAAAAAGCCTACAATCAGGCAGCAGATACTGCGAGGCATGGCAGAGGCCAACTAGGGTATTTGATGGTAATCATGCTTTGCTGATTGCGGAGAGTCTGTGGAATTTAGTCAGCTACTCATGTTGCTGGCTCATATTTAGTTCTAGACGTTTTCCCTCATAGCTGTATGTACATATCCTGTTACTGCTAAATATTTTCATTTCTGCATTCTGAGTTATTAATGGGTTGGGACATATGTAACGGGTGACCTAATGCTAGAATTAATTGGTAAAGATCAACTAAAAGCACAGAATTACAAGGTAGAAAAATCTCCCAGGCTTTGCTATTGACAAAAATGTTTCATTTGTATGCACAGCACCTCGTTGTAACATACAAGAGCACAATTTGCCTCAGATTAACAGTATACAGCAACATGAAGATGCACATTTAGAGGCCACAAAAGCAACGGTCTATATTCACTTCGTTTCCGACCATTGCCGACAGCAATCAATAAATCCCACCCTTTGCTTCTTTGAGTGCTAAGCACAGATAAACCGCTACATATCTCTATTACCACATAGCTGGATAATCCAGATCCATCTAGAAACTGCGCTGCAGGAAAACTAGCATCTTGGCAAATTAGGACTGTGCTAGGAAAACTGAGATATGTGTATCTTTGAAAAATGAAGTCACGCTGGCATATGTTTTAATACAGATATGATAAAATAAACACTTTCTGTATTTCATATGTTTTGAAATTGTACCTGTATTAGCAAAAGTGGTTCAAAAGGTGGGCTGCATTTGTCAGGCTATACCAAGTAGTGAGCTCAGCCATTCACTAAAAGCACCTGAAAACCACCAATCAGCATGACTCATCCTAAGACTCAGCACACTGTACAGGTATCAAGGAGCATTAAGCAGCCCACACAGGGCCTGATGGCGAGTTGAACGCACTCTACACTTAAATCGTATAGCTGATCAGAGCTCCCGTAGAAAAATGAGCTCTTAGTGGCGGTTCAGTCATATATATAACATAGGATTTCCCAAGGCCTGAACTCATCCCTTTCTACTGCGCTGTTAGCACTTATGAGTCAGACTTGCGTAAAGACTCTACGTGCAGCCTAGTGCTCAGCTGGATGCATGCTACACTGTACTTAATAATCAATGAAGGCAAATCATGTAAGCAAGGTCTAAAGACTGCAAATTCCTTTTATCTTTATTTGGAAGACAGAAGTGTCCCAAAGCGTCCCTTGATAAATGATAGCTGTTTGAAAAAAAAAAAAAGAACTGTTTTGGAAGGCCATACAATAGATGTTTCCCTAAAATATGAGATAGTTATTGTTATGTGGCTTAGGGAACATATTATGTATGTGAAAATAAAGGATATCTATATGTCATGAAATTTGCTTAATACATAAAAGCCTCTCTTGCCTTACAAGATGTTGTGAGATCATATTCCAACTATTTCTGTTAAGCTAAGAGCATCAGTAGTCTCAATTATAGGAAAAAACTGTTCCAACTTCAAGATCAAATGGTAAATATAGAGACTGACTTTGAAAAAATGAGGAACATGAAAGAAAGAGACACTGTTTTCATGCAGAACATCAAAAATACCAACTATCCACTCATTTAAATCAACTAAGAGAGAGTGCCTAAAGTCTAATTTGGCCACAAACACAGGTGGCCAAACTGGACATGAATTCAATGTCATGAAATAAGGGCCATCCTGGAGTCATCTTTGCTTACAAATGGGACAGTCGCAGAACATTCTCAATGCACAAATGGGTTGAGTTGGTTTTAAGTATGTCTAATGCACACATGACGTAAGCCTGGAGCATATGCCACTGTGGGAGAGCTCGATGTATCTTGATTTGCATCCGGCTTAGCATATGCATGCAAGTACACTGTTTTTAGGTGTGACTTTTTTTTGCGTACATTTTTTACACATATGCGTTAAAACATCAGGTCCTATATGTTCTTCTATATAACCTTGTGCGTATTTCAACTTTCTTTCTCTATCTCTTGCTGCCTAACACTCCCGCTACCCAGTACTATACACATAGTAATAGTGCTAGTGCTATACACTTATGTTCTAATGACCTTTTCACCATTACGGTAAAGACCTTTTATTTTTTAAACATTAATAAATAAGGGGCTTCTATTGATCTATGGGAGATCCCATGCAAAATACCATTTGGATTGTAAGTAAGCATATCTGCATTTTTAAGCAATTTGTACTTTATTTTTGTCTACCTATTAGGCTATATGGTAAGAGTCACATTGTTACTACAGATGTATAATTAGAATTTATACAATATTTATTATCTGAGGAAAACAGTGACATATGAAACTGGTCACAAACAGGCCTGTTTCACTGTATGATAGGAATACAAATATGTGTCTTCCAAGTAATTATGCTTGATTTACTGTGAAAACAATATTCTTTTATTTCGCGAGCAGTTACTGCAGTGATATTCATTGTCAGTTTGCATTGCAGGTTAATTTGCATACAGTTAAGTTTTCCTGGCAAACTCACAAATGTCATTTATAAATATCTGCTCAAGTAAGTAGCTGCTAAAATAGGATTTTTGTACTTACCATAAAATCTCTTTCTCTGAACACAAGTTGGGGGACACTGCTCATCTTGGGGTATAGACGGCGCTGTGAGACTAATGGCACTAAAAAACTTGTCTAGCCTGCTCCCCTCCCCTCTATTCCACCTCCACAGGTAGAGATCAGTTTATTTACTAACCAAGCCACAATAGAGGGCGAAAACACAACCAACAGGACACACAACAAAATAGTCAGAACAAAGGGTGGGAGCGCAGTGTCCCCCAACTCGTGTTCAGAGAAAGAGTTTTTACGGCAAGTACAAAAATCCTATTTTCTCTTTCACACCAGTTGGGAGACACTGCTCACCTTGGGGACGTTCCATAAGTGTCCCTATAGGTGGGAATGCTCAGAGTGAGCGGCACGTAAAACTTTATGGCCAAAACTTTCGTCTTTTGAAGCAAAGACGTGGAAACGATAAAACCTGGTGAATGTATGAACAGAAGACCAAGTAGCTGCCCTACATAACTGCTCAGCTGAGGCCCCATGCCGCGCCGCCCAAGAGGAACTAACCGACCTCATGGAATGAGCTGTTAGACCTTCAGGAACTGGAGAGCCCTCGGAAATGTATGCCTGCCGGATAGTAGCGGTGATCCATCTAGCCACCGTCTGCTTTGTGTCCGGCCAGCCACGCTTGCAATCATCATACAGTACTAGAAGACTATCAGTCCTCCGAACTGAAGCTGTACGGTTCACATAAATCTTCAAAGTTCTGACCACATCTAAAGAGACTGAGTCCTGACCAGGCGCCAGCGAATCCTTAGGAAGAACAGGCAGAACAATATTCTGATTTATGTGAAACCTTAAGACCACCTTTGGATGAAACGAAAACTTAGTTCTAAGCACCACGTGATCATCATGGAAAATCAGAAGAGGAGCCCGACATGACAGGGCTGCCAACTTTGAAACCCGTCTGGCCGAAGCAATGGCCACCAAAAAGGTCACTTTCCGCATCAGAAGTTTTAAAGAAACAGACTCCAAAGGTTCAAAGGGCGACTTTTGAAGCGCCGTAGGCACTAAGAAAAAACTGAACTCTTCCTGTGGAGGGGGCATAGAGGGGAGGGGAGCAGGCTAGACAAGTTTTTTAGTGCCATTACTCCCACATCGCCCTCTATACCCCAAGGTAAGCAGTGCCCCCAACTGGTGTGAAAGAGAAATGTGTTTTACTTCAGTACTCAGGTACTTTCAACTTTGCTGAAGTATGGCCATTAAATCTTGCTTGTATACCTGTACATTGTAAACTATACAGTGTAAAATATCATAAAACAAACTACAGTGAGGGTAAAGAAAATATTCTTCTCGATTGTCAAACTGCACAATCAGTTACAATCCTTAATAATGACATGTTTATATTTAAGTATCTTGAGTATCTGAGAGGCAATTCTAAATGCTTGATTGCAGGCTTATTAAAATGGTGCATTTATTTTTGTATTTAGCTTATGACTGTACATGCTGGATAAGTTTTTATTTTTGTATCTTGAAGTAAAAACTATTGTTTTAAAAAATAAACTATGCCACAAACTTTGTACTTTACATGCTGTTTTCTTTAAAAAAAAAAAAAAGAAAAAGAAAATGGCAAAGATGTGATATAACCAATAAGCTAACACCTGTCAGATATCACACCAGGGGGTAAATGTATTAAGCTCCGGGTTCTTCAACACCCGCAAGTTCGGCGTCTTCGGCGCTTAAATTTAAAGCGGCGCTGCCTTGTAAAGGGAAACTTCCCTTTACAAGGCAGCGCAGCTTTAAATTTAAACGCCGATGACGCTGAACTCGCGGGTGTTGAAGAACCCGGAGCTTAATACATTTACCCCCATGTGTGATACTTGCACCAGTTTATTATAAAATTAACCCCAACACGCCCATCAAATGGTACACAGATATTCATAATTAATACTGCTGACTGCACTTTAGAACACATGCAAAACTCATAAGAAGAGGAATCAAGGAACCCTGAAAGTATGGAGGGGCACAGCTAAATTCTAGACAAATAATATGCAAATTCTGAATAAACCAGGCAACCAATGCTAGTGTTGTGTATGGTAACATGAGGACTAGTAACCAGAAACATAGAGTGTAACTATGTATTAGAGCACTATTTGTAATAGAGCAACTATTGCTACAACTATACTTATATGTTGGAATGAATACAAAGACTGTTATGTAAAAAGCTTATCATTAATGAATATTTAAAAGATGTGATTGGGTGATGTCATAAAAAGTAGTTGGCAGTGGTGGGAAGTGACTACAGTGGTCTTAAAGGTCTTCAGACAGCAGGATATTAATTATGTGAACACATGATGCATAAGTTATGTTATAAGATAAATTATATTAGTGGCATATAGTGCAGTCTGTTAGAAAAGCTTTCATACATATAACTTGAATGTCGAATCTGTTTCCTAGGACGCAATTCATTCCTAACCACAGGTGATTTCATTTCAAGAGGTTTTGAAATACTCAAAACTTACCCACCACCAGAGCCTCCGTTCTTGCTGAAGTGTGTTCGAGGCTCACTGGAGGCCAACTTAAGCAACTCATTCCACTCCCGCTCCCACTCATCCTCTGTATAAACCAGCCCAGACTGTAAAGAAAGTCAGATCATGAGAACAGCAATAGTCCTAAATCTGTGTGAAACATACAGAAATATGATGCCCCGTTCTTCACAAATATAGTATTGATGAGCTACCTATTATGGCCTTGTAGCATCATGTATTGCATAGACATTACCACGCACAGATAAAAAAAATATTGAATTGTATGGAAATGTCATAAGTCGGCAATGCCTGAAGTATTTTAAAAACAGTGTGTCTCTTAAAAAGAGTGGCTGCTTCTCTTCACATTGAGGTGGTTTATATTGGAGTTTCCATTTTATGTTCACGACCTGTCTATTACTATGCCTAAGTTGTGGTATACTTGGGCAAATTTTGTCATTGGAGTTCTGTTTGATTGGTCAATTCTAAAAAGACAACTACCACAAAACTGCCAATCAAGTAAAAGATCACAAATACATGTACTGACATTTTTACAAAGTTCTCATCTCCCACACTCAGGTATAACGTACTTTTCTAGAGGGAGTTTTTGAATCATTTCAATGAGATAAATTATGTGCAATTCAGCTTATATTTTCAAATACACAATAATTAGCCTATGTTGCATTCCTTCTCTCAGACTTAAAGTCTAGGTTCAATTATCATTCACATTTCCTATAGTAACATCTCACTGGGCGGCAACAGTTTAGATTGCTGAAAACACCATGTATACAATGTATAATTCATATTTTGTGGCACTTGTCCATCCTTTTACCATTACAATATACTTGATACCTAGATTGCTTTTTGACTTAAGACAGGAAAACAGCATTAAATGAGGTTACTCTTGAGGGTTTCTACAGGGTGAACTCCATAAAGGCTCTAGAGCATATTGTTATGAATCAACGGAAAAGGTAAAGGAAAATATAAATGCAGAGGAATCCACTAGAGCCTAATTATGGTGTTGCTGTAGACAGGTGTCTGTGTGGCACTCATGTAGCAATTACGTGCTTGTAACAAGGTCCATAAAGATGCCTTAATGTTTTCAGGCAGCAGAAGTTAAAAAATCCGACCTCAATACCTCCTTGTTCTGCTGTGTCTGTTGCCACCTCCATCGCCTTTTCAGTGCTTCCCTCTCTGCTCCGCTTCTCATCATGGTATAAAGCGCTTTCCTAAGAACTAGGTCTCGGTCATGAAATCCCCACATCCCTATCATGACAAGACACAAGCAGTGAGGTAGACAATGTACTAGTACAAATACTATTCTACTCATGATATTAAATATGACTAAATTCCATCTGTGACAATTAAAATGTAAGCTATAAAGAGTCTCTGCTCCCTAGTGAAACGATAGGCTGCATTTTCAGGCATACTGGTACAACCAATAAAATGGCTTCCACAACTGTATATAGGCAAAGGATACCCTTTAAAGAGCATACAATCCTGATGGCATGAATGCCAGGATAACAAGTCAATTACATTGTCAATGTAAGTACTGGTAAAATGCATCAGTGAGAAAAGTAAACAAAATATATTATATATATCTAATGCTTGATTGCAGTCAAGTGCAATCAAACAGTGATAGGATAGTAACATTATAACTTCCACTTATTTTTCTCATCCAAATTCTTTATAATCATGAAATTGTGCAGATTGGAGTAAGGAAAGTTTCCTATAACTCATATATGAAATGGTAATTCCATTTTTAAGCTGCTGCCGAGATTAAAAAAACCAAAATGACTGCACTACAAAGGAAAGGACTGCTGTCTGCTACCAGATTTTAGACTCCAGCTTATGCAAGTTTTTCATCGTGCAAAATAAAGCATGACCATTAATAAATATGTAAAGCTTATGCCAATAAATAGAAGATGGCAGCAGGTTAAAGCAGCAATCCTAAAAAAAAAAAAAGAGGTGCTTTTATTTAATACAAATAACTATAAGAAGACACTTGGTAATTATCATTTTTTTTGTCTTGTTTCTTCAGGCTGCTATTAATGATTTATAATTCTGCAGTACTTCCCTAGTATCATGTGACTACCATGGCAACCATAGTCACATGGCACATGATGTAATGAGCAGAGAGGCTTTGAAACCCCGTCTCCTCCCTCTGTTTCTCCCCCCTCTGCCATCACATGACATGCTGATAGCTGAAAGTCTGTGTGTAAGACTGGCAGCCATATTTATCTATCCCCCAGAAACATAATGGTTTGTAGGAGGACAGCTAAGAAAAATGACCATTATTTTCATATGAAATATTTTCAAATAATTTAATTTTGGCTTCTAATAGAAGACCAATATGTGATCCTCCAAATATTAACAATGTAAAAGCAAAACTCCCATTGCATTTTTGCTGCCAAAAAAACCACTATAGCTTGTTTTCTAATCTTCATGTTTGCTACTGATACGACTGTCATAGCAAAATCAATGACAATCAACAGAAACAGTTATTCATGGCATTATTTTCATGGTGCCAACCCCTCCTTAAGACTGCTATACTCCTGCTGCTGAATAATTAAACCAACATGAGTGGGTTCACTTTAAATTACTGTCTTAAACAACTACCAAAACACTGCAAATAAAATAAAATATCAGAAATAATTGTACTGACATTTGGGACTCATGCAGGGTTCATGCAAGTACATCTGCTCGCTTAGAGTAAAATACACATTTCTACTGTGCATGCCCACAAAAAGAGGAAGACCCACACGGAGACACATATACAACTGTTAGTAGTCGCATCACCTGTGGGTGCCTGTGGCATGTTGCAAATACACATTGATGAGGCATGCTGCAAAGACACACGTCTGAAGCTTTCTTCATTGCTCGTGCCTATATTATGCGCGTATTTTAAAATTAATCTTTTGCTACTTTCATTTAACAAACTTTTTTTGTGCTTATAACCTGGTTGTAATTGTATAAGGGTGTAAGTAAACCTGACACATATGCTACTTCTGCAGAGCTTATGCACACAACTCAGCATTATCTCCTTTATCCGTGTCTTACCCAAAGACGCAGCATGTAAGAGGCAGTTCCCATCCCCTGTTGTAGCTAACGGCAGAAGTCGTTTGCAACTTGAACATGTTGTAGACCACCAGTTCAACCTCCCTTGGTAAAAAAAAAAAAGTACATGTTAAAATAAAACAAAAAAGTTAATCCAATAGGAGAAGACATCCTGTAATATTTACAAATGTGTATGTAAAAGCTACTATACCATGACAGAACTAGAGATGCGTTGAATTTGCACTAGAGGGCCTATATGGTCCGCCCAGCAAATGTCAAGGTACATGCCTACTCTCCGAACTCAGGAGGCCCCTAAACAAACTGGAAGTAATGCCTAGGTTTGCGGGGCAGTGGGAAAAAAAACGAAGATGCATACTGTACAAAAGCCTAAACATCACATGAAAAGTCCAAACTCCCATCACTTTAAAATCGTCTCTTTCATAGTAAATTAAACTTTTAAATCCACTCCACTAAAAGAAGAGATCCTATCTTTTCCAGGTCAGAACTAGTGCAAAAGTCAAGCATAACAAGGAACACCTATAAAAGTCAGACTCTCCACCCATTTAACTTATTTCAATAATCTTCCTCTCCAAAATGTAATATCATTTTTGCAGTACTCCACAAAACTAGCTCTCAGTTCTAACTCCTCCCATCAGCATGTGCAAACTCCCGCTCCTACACATATGCTGACATCTTGCTCCACAAAGCCATGTGGTTTGTCATAAATCAAAATGCAGCTGTGCAAATCAAGTCAGGTAATTTGACCTCTTGTGATGGGAGGCAATTCAAAAATCCAATACAATTCTACTTTCTATAAAAGTCCTGTTGTCAATAACCAACTCATTCTTTTATGGTCACCCTCACAGTCTGATTCACAGGTTCACATAAAGGGGGGAATTCAATTCAGAGCGTGATGTCCGGCTGCGCACATTACAGCTCATTACAGAAAGGAATCTCTGCTCAATTTCCTGTGCAGTTCCATGCAGTGCGAGGAAAAGTGAGCAGAGATACATCGCCACTGAGTGGCTCACAGTCCGTTCCGGAGACATTCCATGGCACATTGCTCCAAATTTAATTCCCCCCAAAATGTAAACATATATGCCAATATTTCCATTTAAGGGAGCAATGAAAAAAGTTTGATTGAACTTATTTATAGTTTGCAAAGCAATGAATAGTCTGCTATCGGTCGCAATAAAAAAGAGGAATATTTTTTATATCAAGTAGATTCATTTATTTGTGTTGCCCCTGGATACAATGAGAGATTAGCCAAGGTCTGGGACTTGAATTTATTTATATCTACACAGAAAATCTGTTGTTCTAAGGGCCACAAAGTTTAACAAATCTGCCTGGAAGGAATTGCACCTTATTTGTGATACGTACCAAATGGGAACTAGCATTACACTGATTGAAATATACAGTATTAATAATTAATTAATACTTCATGTTTTCATATTGCTAGATACACACAGATATGCAGAGTTAAAGATAAGCGCTGACAATTGTCTTTTTTTATTTTGTATACATATATGGGCATTTATATTGCCCCACAGCTGGTACCATTTATAATATGGGATATTCCGAGTGCGGGCTTAGAGCCATGCAGCTGGTACCATATAATATGGGATACAAAGCGCAGGCTTATTTCTTCTCCACTTTTTCTGATAGGTCTTCATTAAAAATGTGGAATGTTTAAGAGAGCCAAGAGAATGCTGTTTTTCAAGCCTATATTGTTACTGTACTTTTATCATAAAATCTTGTGGTTGCCGACTCAATGTTTGCATACAAAGTACAAACATTTTTAGATTAGATTTTTGTAGAATTAAATTAGAATTTTGTATTAAAAGGGAAAGTGTTATCAGTTTAACATATTGCAATAGTACATAATAAGTAATATATCAATGAATGCTTCAATTTGTTTCATATGTCTCAGTTTCTCATGCAAGGGAATAAATCAACAGGCATTTTAGTGGTGTGAAGACATGTTTTAACACATGCAATCTTCATTTCATACTTTATGTCTGGATTCATCCTCACTTGATGGTTCAAGGCAGAAAAAGCAAAGGAGCGAAACGCGCGTCGGCGTCTCACTTCACTACTTTCCTCCAAGCTGTGGCTTCTTCTAAGAATCGCTCCCCAGTGTTATTAGGCAGCGTACATCACAAAATCCTGCGATTCTAGAGGCCTTTTGAGGGCATTTTTTATGGTCCATTTATAGCGCTTGATCAGTATATTGGGATATATTTAACGCTACACCTCTGTAAATTTACTCAGAGGATCCTTATTATTTTAATGGTCATTTTTTTATTCAAAGAAGGGTGAACTTTGCCATTATCAAACTGTATTAGCGCTTTTGGACTTTATTTAATATTTCCAGCCCAAGAGGTAATAGTGAGGCAATGCAATAAATTTGTAATCACTCTTCTCACATTTTTTTATACCTATTTTTTTATTAAATAATTTGATCTTTTCCTTTCACAGGTATTTACAATGCAGTTGCTTATGATTATGTTTTATTCACCACAGTTATATTGTTTGCTAATCCTTATAACTATCACTATAGTAACTTTCACATTTATTAATTACACCATCCAGACACTACTCTCCGTTATGTATATGTGGCACTTAATTACATTATTATATGGCAGAAATAGTATTATGCAACTTGCGCATTTACTACTAACACTGTCAAGTTGCATATGTGCACTACACTTACTGCTACTGGCATAAACCTGGAGTATTAATGCTGAAAACAATAGGGAAATGTGTCCAACTGACCCTATGCATGTGATTTTTCATGTGTGCACCTTTTCCTGCTAACGTTTGGGGGACGCAAATGCGTCCAATGCTGCATCAGGCCCTTGATCTCTAAAGTTTTGTTTTTGTTTTACCAGATATAAACAAATTACTAAAGGGATTATGATTCAACAAAAATGAACTACTCTAATGTCCTTCTCACCCCAGCAAACAAGCACTTAAACAACTAAATTATTAATAATAATAATACAATCTATGCGCAAGAACCCAGCAGTCTTGAGCACACAGTCTGATTGAAGCAAAGTACTGCAGCTCTGTTACAGGCATTGGGTCCAACTTGCTACAACTTTTCCAAAGATCAGGATGAAATGTGTTACATCTACAATGTATTTTAAAGATAATATTAAGATAATATTTTTGGTTTGAGATCTACTAAAACCAGTATTTCCACACACCAGTGTGTGCACCCACAGTGTACAAGCACCTGTGACTCTATACTCTATACATCTGCCAGTGTCCTCCCTACTGCTGTGAGCTGGTGCTATGACTGGAACGCACCATCCATCTTGTTACTAGCAGTTGTCCATGCATACACACCTGGCACTTATGAAAAGTTAGTCTCATGCTGCTCATCACACAAATCTCACAACTGAACCTATGGTGCCAAAAAACCTATTACGTTCCAACAGTGGCTTTGTGCTTAGGTCTGGCTTAGGCAAGAATTACATATTTTTTCTGGGTATGTTTTATATAATTGTTCAGCTTTTGCTATACAACTCCCAGTATACTCTGGTACACATGACCTAAGCCTGCTCTACAACATGAATTCTGGATATATCCATAGAACTTTCTCTGAAATATAATACTCTTCTTTATATTTTTAAATCTCGTATGTAGAGAACTATAAAGTAATAATAATGACAAAAGTATCTTTCCTTAATCTCTACACAACAGGCTGTACATCAACCCAACAACAAGATGCTTACAAGATTAGCCTGTATAAAAAGGTAATAATGGAATTTAAAAATATATCTATATTTATTGACCCGCAGTTCTGCCTAAACCAAAACACACAGGGAAAAACTTTGTTCTGATGATCCCAAGTGATGGGAGTAAACAATGGGCTCATATGCAATTATCTAACAACCATAAAAAATCGTAAAAGATATAGTACAAGCTTTGTGTGCTTAATCCTAAACCTGTAAAATCTACAAACACACACACACACATATATATATATATCTCCCAGGTGAGGCAGTACTCAAGGATTTAGGAAGACAGACTGTAATAGTATCAAAAAGGTGTATTTATTCCATTCCAACATTTCAGTACATTAATTTCCTCTGGGACATCATGTGTCCCATGATGGGGGAAGTAATGTACTGCAACATTGAAATGGAATGAATACACCTTTTTGATACTATTACAGTCTGTCGTAAATCCTTGATTGCCGCCTCACCTGGGATCAATATATTGTACCATCAACACAAGTGAAATACTGAGGAGGGCAACAGTGTAATATACACATACATACATACATACATACATACATACATACATGCATACACACACACACAAACAAAAAAAAGGTACTGATCTTCTGCAGTCTCCATGTACAAACTGGGGTTGCGTAACGACGTATAAACAAACACAGATACTCTGTACTCCTCAAATACACAATTAAAGTTGTTCTAATTACTTTCTCTATTTAAAACATGAAAATAAATAATTATATATATATATATATATATATATATATATATCTATATCTATCTCAAAAGTGGGTATTCATGGGTCTTCTTAGTTCTTAAACTCAGTGGAGCATGATGCTGCCGTGTTTTGGAAATTGTCAGTATCTCCTTTCTAAAGTTATTGACAATCTCTAAAATGTTGAAACATCATGCGCTACTGAGTTTTAGAATTAAGAATACCCACTTTTGGGCTATTTTTATATATTATGCTAATGTATTTAATATGTTCTGGTGCACAGAGGGCACAAACGGTCAGCAGGGCAAAACTCCGCCAATCGCAGAGCTCTAAACTTGTTCCTGCATATATCTCTATATATCGTTGAGGAATAAAAAAAATGTTTGGCTACAAATTACAGTGATTATTAATTAAAATAAATAGAAGACAATGGCAGTTTCTATAATTCCATTTTGTAGTACTTTAACGTTTAACAGATGAAGAATGTTTGACAAGAGACACGTTAACTTTTATCTATGCAAAAATTACTTACCTGCCTGCTCCAAAGCCACCATTGTTGACTGCTCTATTAAATCCCGTTCAATGAAGACTCTGAAATCCTCGCTGTACACACTAAGGTCTGGTAGCTGGAATGTGTATATGGGCATCTCTAGAGGGAATGGCTCACTACTGCATTCATTGGCCACATGCAGCCGAGCCAGGGAAACGATGGCTGAACTGGCGTGAGAGATGCCTCTGGATAATCTTTTCTCTACACAAAGAGACAAAAGACAAATAGCTACTAATTAAAAGAGGTTTTGTGGCTTTGCAACTCCAAGTATTGCACTCCCACCAGCTTCTGGGACTGTGTAGTATGCTGGGGAACTAAAGACAGAATTATGGAGGACTAGAGTCATGAAAACCCCTCAAACTGCACTAGAGCAGGTGGATAGTGAATGCAATGTCTGGTGAGATCGCTGCGGCACACCACCAATAATTAGTTGCCACTTTCACTACTCAACTCCTCTCTTTGGAGAAAACAGGGCACCACAAAATACAAGGAGGATCTTGTAAGGAGAACTGCGCAAAGGAAAATTGTTCCTAGTTAGAGCATATAGTGCAAATAGTGTAAAATTTATATAGTCCTAAAAACCTGTTTTGTAAAACATTAGAGGGGTACTAGGTTAAATAGAATTACTAGTAGAGCAACTGTCAATATGCTCCCATTAGTTTACTGTAAAACATGACATTACCTTGAGCAATGTCATCTTGTCTTTGGAGGCTTGGTCTCTCGATCTTGTTGACATGCTGGGTGATCTCTCGGTCTGCCTGCTTATAGTATTTCCCTTCATTAAATACTTGAGGCAAATTTGCAGTGTGCACCTGTCGCAGTTGTTCATAGTCACTTAAAGCTGCCGTTAGGTCCCAGTTCTTTCCTGACAAGTAAAAACAGTTTTCAAATAAATTAGTGGCTACATAGTGAGTGGGAACATGTTCAGCACAAAGTTATGTAAATAGACTGTACACCAAAACCATCTAGTGTCGTGTTTATTTTCCATTTTAAATTCTATTGAACACAACTGTTTAATAATCCAAATAGAAATAGCAATGCATCTTGGAAGAAACTTTAAGCTATGTATCCAAATAAACAATTCATCTAACATCCAAACTAAGAACACAAGAGGAGTTACATAGATTATTAAACAAATAGACAATATTATTCCTACCCAAGAGAATAGTCTTCTGGAAAAAATGCTATTTACAAAGCAGTCCTGTGAGTCAATGCTTTACCCATTGGGTTTTCAGAGTGTGACATTGGCTAGTACAGAGATAAAACATTCCACACACTGACAGACTGTTTTGCCTTGCTAGCGCTCATCAGAGCAGGATAAGATTTTCTGCTATTCATTTCACTATAGAGATACTTTTAGTGAATTATTTAGAACAGCACGGAAAAATAAGGTGGATAAGGTATGCCATTTATTATATATATGGCTATATATTGTTGTACTATAATAAAAAAATTGATCATAATGTACAGATCAATCTGAATTACCAATTTCTGTTCCATCTATGTGCGACGGGCAAAGCACCAGGATTAGCGGATGTATATAGCCGCTTCGAAATGGTGTATTATAATCGCATTGCGTATTGATTCCGTTTTACTATTTGCACTATTCTCTGTCTGTAGGAGTTTATTACACAAAGGAATGAAGGGACACAGCAGATGGTGAAATTCCACAATCAGATTGTTAGTTTCAAGCCATGTACTCATCCAGGAGGGTCCACATTCAAAGAGAGGCTCAATCCACCTATGATCTTGGTGGGTTCTAACCTCCTGATCTATGAGAGACTGACCTGTGTACCTGTTACATGATTTCTACAGTGATGTAATTTATATTCCTTTTGTGTGTATAAGTTCCTTCACCAAACCAGCAGAGTATCCTATGAGAAGCTCAGCTGGCTGGCATGCGCATGAAATTTTGGGACTGATTCGGTAAGTAAAGTAAACCAAAAAAGGAGTAAATTTTCTCCTAGACAAAAACCATGTTACATTGCAATGGGTGCAAATTAGTTTATTATTTTGCACATAAGTTAAACACTGGCTGTCTTTTTCAAGTAGCACACAAATCCTTGAAAGCTTAATGTTTGCACTAAACTTTAAAATTGATCTAGGACATGCCCTACCCCAACTATAATTGTGTTCCCACATTTTAAATTTACCTCCCCCTCCAATGCAACATGGTTTTACCGAGGTGCAAAGTTACTTCTTTCCTTTGCTTTACTTTCCTCAATGAAACAGGCCATTATGTTCTCCTTTTAGTATTTCCCATTTATAATTGTATCTTTGTATCGGTATATGTTTAATTATGGGTGCGCTTTGTGTTTAGTTGCCGTGTTAATGTATACTGTCCTTGCGGGCGCATTTTAATGTTTCAGTATGCATCGCTAATAAATTATTTTGTTAACCTTTGAAACCGCAGCAATTGTATCGGACAATCACTTATTTACAATAATTTACTGCTAAAACTTATTAAATTCACTATTTAAATGGATATTTATAGGACTTTATACATATATTAACACCACTTGTATATTATCACACAATAATATGTCTTTGGCTATGTATACACGGGTGCTGAAAACAATGCTTGTTGAATTATAGGCAATTTGACCTTGCTTAAGGAAAGCTTTGAGATGCATCCACTAATGGGTCCCAAAGCTGCACTGCAGCATTGCGTATTATGTATGTTACGTATATTGCTTTGGCAGGAGTTCCTATAGAACACTGTACCATACTTACCACTAACATTTGTGAATGCTGCAGGCAACCTCAAAACTGATGTGAAGTGAATCATACACATTTCAGTAAGAGTGTGTTACAAGTCTAATCCCTTACATTATGACTGGGGGCCCTGGAATCAGACATCATTTACTAGACTTTGCTGAGGTGCGTTGAGCATCTGATTTCAACACCCCTGTGCAAAACAATTTCACAACTTCTGAGTTGTAAAAAACTAGCCAACTAGTTATTGTTCATGTTAATCCTTTCACTAAATAGTTGCTGCTCAAATCTAGGTGTGTTTTACCTTAAAGCTGCACTACCACCAAGGAAGGGAGTGGAGTATATCCAAATCAATTTCAAATAATAAATAAATAAAAATGAACAGTGCATTTATGATAACTGCAATCATGAGCATATAGGGAAACTAATTTCAAAATAAATCATTCAACACCACATACACGTCAATACCACAAAAACATATATACATGGCTAATAATTAATGTAACTTGTATAACTATTTAATAACAAAATGACATCTACATGATATGCATAATAGCATAAAAAAATAATAGACAATAAAACTATACGATAATTTGATTGCAAAATCACACCTACATGATCTGTGGTATAAAAGTCACATCAAAAATAATATTTAAACAGAGATTCAAAAGTTTCTACAAATTAGAACCTGTATCAAAAATGGGGACGGAAAACTAAACATGTGTAGGTGGGTATTTTTCCCCTTCCAAGGGTATGGTTACACATTACTCGCACATTCTGATGTACATTCAGATGTCATTCTGAAAATCATTACACATAATTAGTGAGTTTGCTTCAGTGAAAATGTTTAGAAAATGTTTAGAATTTAAT